>NW_024423564.1:32351403-32366403 GCF_017311325.1 Ursus maritimus | reverse complement strand
AGGAAATTTTATACACTTGTTCAAATCACTTCAGAGGGAAAATGGCGATCAACAGTTGTCCAGCCCCCCCCCCCCCAGCCCCAGTACTGGATAGTTTTAGATCTATTTTAATCTCCTTAATAAGTCCTATAGCTATGCAAGTGAGTGCATTTTGATAACTGCTGTGCCTAATTTGTAACAATTACTGTCAACCTTCAGTTAAGAGACTGTTCATTCCACACTGGCCTAGAAAAGAGTGAAATGTATGACTCGTGTGCATAATTTTATTCACATCATATTTCATACTGATTATGTATTGATGACATTGATTCATTTACTCTTTACAGCGCCACTTGCATGGATATTAAATCTTATTGACCACAGATGAATTTTAATTTCAGATTGGTGATAGATTTTTCCATCAGCTCTGATAGTATGTTTGACTTTTTCATCATTAACCCAGGCAATCACACAGCACTGAGTTATTGCATTGAAACAAAAAGTGCACACTTCACTTGGTAATTCTTTATGGATTTACAATAGGAACTTCATTAATGTCTGTTGTAAGGATCACAAAAAAAAAACACAACATTTATCTGCAAATAGGAATTTAGCAAGCTTCAAAAGTCTCAGGAAAAAATATTAGGCTTCTTTGTCTTCTGTAATGCATTTTCTTAATGCCGTGTGTGGGGAAAATGACTAATATTTGAAAACTTTTAACCATTTAAAATTATCCTGCCATATTTTAATGCTGATTTTTATCATTTTCCCTTACTCACATTTGTGGTGTAAGTTTAAATGTATTTTCCATTTCTTTATTAAGTAAATGTCAATTACATCAAAATAGGCACACTTTTCTTTGTTTAATTTACTAATATGGGAAGCTACCTAGCATACCATTTTAAGAAGAGAAGTCTAATTTTTTATTGCAAATTAACCAGTCACCATTGAAGAGGCATTTGAAGCTTCTTTAAGGAATGCCAGTACATACAAATACTTAAGATTTTTATGGTTTGAATTGTAATGAAGTGTGAATCTGTCGGGCAGAGTTGAGAACAGGGGATAGGTAACATAAATATTTTGAGATAACCATTTCAATTGAGAGGCAAAGCCATTTGCAATTATACTTGGGAGCCAAAAAAAAAAAAAAAAAGGCAAGAAAAGGAATGTGCCATGGATAAAGTGGTTGATCTCTTCCCCATCCCCTCCCATGTAAAAGCGCAGTTTTTTGCAAGTTAGATCTTAAGTTTGTTGCTGGTTTTATGCCGTTTCTTTCCCCGACTTCACAAAGGATGAGAGATGATTGTTGCAGCTCACCACCGCGCAGCATGAGGGCTCAGGGATGCGGAGACAGGATGGAAGACGCAGCCAGTAGCCACATTGGCTCGGCACTAAGCGCAAAGGGCAGGTCGCGAATATGAGCAGGGTCTCCCGGTACTGTCTCGTTGGGTACAAGATGACGTAAGTGGAGAGGTTTCAGGGAGGAAAGCTGGAGAAACATCTGGTTTGTGTGTTCATAAGACTGCGTGTGTTGTGCCTTTCAAATGAGTCTTCTGTTTTGCACACCTTTTTCAAGGTGGGAGAAGTAGGATGTTCGATTTGGATCCCAGAACGTAGTAGGCAACTGGAAAGGACCAACTGGTACAAACTTCCTTAATGTTGGAAGGCAGAAATAGACAGGTGGCCTTCAAAAATGAATAGCTCTTAAAAGGCAGAGGGAAGTATAACTTAAGGGTATGTTCTTGTCAGACGTCGGTAAGAAGCTGTGTTTTGGGGGTGACGTTAATTAAGAACATTTCCCTGTTGGCACAAATGTCTCACATATTCGCCCTCAGTGCTCAGCTCACCACGAGCACAGTCAATTCTCGAGGTGGTTTTTGTAAATAGAGGTTTTGGGCAAGCCGAACGTGGTCCAGAGGGATATTAATGAGAAGGCAAGGGGGGAGGGGTAATGAAAACACACTTCCTGGTGGAACGTAAACTGCCTTTTGGACCTAGAGAATGCTTTACAATTACTTTCCCAAAACCTGTAGCGTTTCTTTTCTGGACGAGATGAGATGGGGAGAAATGACAGACCGCCCCACTCTATCATTTTTTTCTCTCTCCTCGTTCTCCATATTTTTGATAGGGAAAACTGGACATCAGTTTGGGCCGTTTTCCTTTTATTTACGGAACCAATTACATTTTTAGTGCATGATGCATAATAAATATGGCCAAGCATCCTCTGGCTTAGGAGTAACGAGTTGATGATTTGTACGCCCCTTCCTTAAAGGCAGCTGATTGTATAGAAAGTGTAGGTCCCCATCATCTGGTCCCTTTAAACTTCTATTCCTGAAATTTGTCGCCAGTGTCTGGGATGTGTAGTTTAGGCGCTGCTCTGCACCGTTGGCTTTGGTGTATTCCAAGAAAAAATAATTTTGAGTTTATAAATCCTGTAGTGTCTTGAGTGAAATCTCAGACCACTAGTGTTCAAGGACTACAAAATTTTATAGCCTATATCATTTAAAGGAGGCTGGGCCAGCCTCAGGAGAATATTGCCTTCTGGAGAGTTACGTATATACAGTCAGGAATTGTGGCTAATTTTTTTTTTTCTCCCTAATTTTTGCCTGCTCTGGAATTCTTTCTTCCACTCAAGAGTGGCTGTTCCATCTAGAATTATCTGCGCTTTTCAGTAAAATACGAACTCACATCTCTTTAGTTGGAGGAAGATTTAGCAAGTGTTCTGGTTTACATATCACTCCGCAGTTCCCCCGTAGTTACATAATTGGTGTTGTGTGTGTCCATCGTAGAGGACATTTGATGCTCATTTATTAAATATGCTTGCTGGCTGCCGCCGCATCTTTGTTCTGGACAGACAAATTACCTTTCTCACACTGAGCTTCCACTCTGGGGAATTAAGCCTCCACCACTTTAATTAGCTTGGAAGTGGGGGGTTGCAGTTCCTAATCGACTTCAGGCTCTTAGTAAGTTAGGGAAAGGGTGAAACGAGAACTTCCTGGGAAGCTCAAAATGTCATTTAAAAACCATAAAAACCTAATATATATTATTTCATTTTGGTAATTGCAAACAGATTGTATTTGACGACTGTGTGGATTATCATTTCTAACTTAGACATGAAAGTTAGACTTCCCTTGAACTATGTTTTTTAATTGAGCACAAGTCATTAACATATTACACGTGTGATTCTCATATATTTACAATATTTATGTAATATTAAGTGACATAGCAGATAGGCAGTACTAAGTGAAAAGTAGCATCTGAATGTTTGTATGCATATATGTACACCACACACACACACACACGCACACGCACACACACGGACACACGCATTCAGACACATGCAGTTAGGTTAAGAAGGACATGGGTGAATAGATGTCACCTGGGGATATCAGAATGGTAACTGCCAGTATTTGTTTAGCTTTTATTACTTGCCAGGCACTGTTGAAAGGGCTCCATCTATATTATGTAATCCTTACAACAGCCTTCTTATCCCCACTTTAGAGATGAGGAAACTGAGACACAGAGTCACTTTGCCAGGGGTTACACAGTTGAGCATATTAAGCCAAACTTCCTTGCGGGGCGCTTGGCTCTGATCGTGCATTTAAGATACTCCTACTAGGCGAGATGTAATTCATTCTTTTCAGAAAGAAACTGGCTTTTAAGAGAGTTAAGCAATTCATCGTAGGACTTTACACCAGAAACTTTCTGAAAGTCCATTTATTGTCTCATTTTCTCTGCTAGTAAAACTGCAGAAAATGTTATGCTTTAGTTCTTCACTGCCGAAGTAAGGAGCGTAGAAAGGCTCCATCAAGTCACAGTTGGAAAGTAATCTAATAAAAGAAGATTAGTGAACGTAGAGGAGACAAAAGCAGTCATGTTTGAGTTTAATATCTCAAATTTAGCATTTTAGCTAAGATGCCCGTTTTTATTTCTTGCAGGTCTGCTAAAAGGTCAGAGTAATGCAGAATGCGTGCCTTCATCTCAGATCTTGCTCATCACAGGTGGACCCCACGTGTCTTCAGTAGACAAGTCACCTTTGTAGCTAGCACCAGTGCCGGCTCCATGCATCGCACCTTCTTTAGTCTTGATTGCCCTTCCCGCATTTATTGGTGTATTAAAATGACTGAATATGAACATTAAGGACTCCATGAACCTGGGCTAATGGGAGACTGTAGAGAAAATGAAAAAAGATCCACCGGAGGACATCTTTGGGGGGGGGGAGCTTGGGAGGAGGGAAATGACTAATGAAGCTAATTAACAGCAGCGTTCAAACCCGCTTTCTACCCTCGTTAACAATTAGCAGGGCACTGGCCAGAGTTTGTACCCTGTGTTTTACCTTAACAACATTCCCTTTGCTCTTTGTATATTTAAGTGTTGTAAGGAAATGTGTTTCAATCAAAACTGAACATGAGATAAAGGAAAGAGATGTGGCTTTTGTGATATTCTATCACAAACACTTTTATTGTATCTCTGTAAAATACAATGTATGTATGCATGTAAGTGTTTTCGTCCTAATGTTGCTACTTCCATGGCAAAGGAAGAAAAAAAAAAAGAACAAAAAAAAAGAAAAAAAATTGGAAAAAAAAATCAGGCTCATAGCAGCTACTGTGTAGAAATTTCCCCCTACTTCTAATTTGCTGAATGAAGAAAAAAATCTTTTATTTGTGATATTTTCAGAGACATTTGCTCTAGTATGGTGTATTTAAATAATAAAAACTTAAAAGAAAAAATACTCGATGGAGTTTGGATTTAAACACTGCTTTTTCTCTTCTGTATTTTGGAAAATTTAGTAGTTTTTTGTTGTTGTTGTTTGATACCAACTTCACTTTAAATCTTAGGGGTCGAGGGAGGTGGTGTGTGTGTTTATTTAGCTCTGGGCCAGTAAGGTTTTCTTCAAATTACTTGACCATGCCGTTTTTGGCAGGGCTACAAAGCAATGTTTCTACGGGAGTCCTTTTTATATAAGTTCAGAATATTCTGGTAACTTAAGCACTTCATTGCACTTCTATATCACAGTGAATCTTTTGTGTTTATATATAAATATTTGTTCGATTCTTCAGCTATTCTGTTGATTCATTCTTCCTCAGTAGGAAAGCCTTGGGTATTGATGAAAAGCATGCTAAAGACCGTGGCACTGCCATCTTGTTCTCGTCAGGTTTCTGGCTTTTGAAGGAAATCGCATTTCTAACCCAGAGCCGTACATATCGTGAAGTTTCTTTAGTCGCTAGGGACCCAGAGCTCTGTTACAGACGTCTTCGGTGGGTGACACAGCCATTTCCTGGTGAGCTTTTAGACTCCTGTGGTCTGCTGTATGATTTGTTTATTTTGTTTTGCTCTTACGCTCCTCTGCCAGCTCTGCCTTTCCATATGTTTGGGGTAGGATTTGGATTTCACTTAGTAGTCATCTTGAGATACTCAGTTGCTAGTTCTGGGCTGCAGTGTGTCCCCAACAGTGCCTGCATTGCGTGCGGTGGTCCCCCGTGGCAAGCATGTGCAGGCCAAGCACTCGGGGGCCCATGGCCAGTGTTAGAAGGAGGAAAAAACCAGAGAGGCTACACTGCCAGGCTTGGGAGCAAATCTCAACTACAACTTCACTCGCAGGTTCCTAAAACCAGGTGTGTGTATCATGCTCCTTTAAATATCCTTTCTAAAAATGGCATTTGTTTTATTTTCTCCTGTTCCAGAAAAGCTCCCAATGTAGACCTCTCAGAACAGGTTAGATAGAGAGGTCTAGCTCGGTACATCTCAACGAGCAGTCAGCTTCCGTTTGGGTCTTCTGCTTTCAAAGACTCCAGTCCAAGAGGAAAAAAAAGCAGTTCCTCAAAACTATGAACCTCCTGTAGGAGAACTGAAATAGAGTTAAAGCAACAGTTCTGTTAGAGCTTTATGAAAAGAAAATGCAAGGGAAAAAAATGAACAAAATCACAGACATAACCGTATCTATTTGAGTTAAATCCTTGGGGAATTTCTAGGAACTAGTCCTGGTTCTTAATTTTTTTTTTTTTCTCCTTTAAGATACTTTAAAGGAATGTGGACTCTTCAGGACAGAAAGGGGGAGATGTGTTAATAAGAATGCAGGCATCCTCCATTCTTTTTGGCATAAGCACTCGTGTCCCATAGAGTGCGGAAATTCAAAGGGGATCGTTAGTAACTTTTAGTAAGTAATACCGTGTGGCATTTGGTGATGTGGAGGGCTCAGGTCATTAAAGACTTTAAATGAACTATTATATGGCTAGCTCCTCAAGCACTGCTGCATATTTCATAACGAGCTTCTAAAAGCATTTCTTAAGTTGCAGACCTATAAGATTACAAATGTCACTCATGTTAGTATAATCCACATGCAAGTGATGAAGCCTTCTCTTTGATGTGCTAAATTGGAGAAGGACTAATGGAGCTATGAATATACAATAGAACATATTTAAGTAGTAGTCTTGCTTTAGGTAAAACACTTTCTTGAAACCAGAGGCATTTCAAACAATAAAACCTGGCTCTAATGGGGATGCTCTGTGTGGATAGAGAGCTCCTAAAAACACTCAGGTTTATTCTGATGTGAGCAGTGATTGTGTTCCTCCCCCAACCCCAACGTGGCTTAGAAAAAAAAAATCCAGCAGCTTGTTCACCTTTCATCCACTGCATTTGTGATGTTAGTGAGATGTACTCCATTCTTTTGAAAGGACTTATTTAGTATTAACCACATCATAGAGCAAGATGGCCCCCAATCCCTACAAGCAAGTGCAATTAAATAAAAGCGAATGTTACTGAGCCCTGCTGAACTCCTGATAAAAAATGTTTATGATAACATATAAATCTCTCAATCATGCAAATTGTCACTCTTGCTAATGAAACCATTTTGTAAAAAGATTGTCCCCTGAATGGGTTTAATGCTTTTTTTTTTACCTACTGTCTACTTAGATTTGCACACACTGAAAGGCAGGAGAGCCGGGAAGAAGCTTTTCCAAACCAAATCGTTTGCCACCAGAAACTATCTCCAGCTCTTCATGATTTATTAGGAAATAGTTTAACACGGGCTGTAGTGTCTTATAAAATGCAAAATGAGAAGACGGTCACACCAAAATGAAGCCTGTGAAATTGTCATCCTCTTACTGTTAACTGTATTTAAATTCTTTCTTTTGCTCTTATTAACACTGATATTTGAAACAACTAATCATCTAAAATGAAGCTCTTAAATGGCTTTAAATGTCAATATAGTAAGATTCTAATGTGTACTACTATTTATATAAAATATTTCTTTGGGCCAATAAATTATACAACAGTGAGTCCGGGAGCTATATATCAAGGCACCAGTGAAGAGTTTCCCTGTAGCCTAAATAATTGTACTGAAATGGAGACGAGGTTGTCCAGAGACCCCTTCACCCGGGCAGTCGATCCTGGGCGCTCCTGGGCGCTCCTGCACCCACGACTCCCTTTGAGAGGTCGTCGGAGACACAGCATTTACAAGTTGATGTTACTTGTCACTTTGTTCCTAAGACTCACCTATTGTCAGTCCAGCCAAGTCACAGAAATGCTTATTGCAGTTAAATAGCAATTTGTTTCCATGAAACTGCAATTAAAGTATTACGGAGCAGCCATTTTAGATTGGCAAGGCTCTGAACGCATGTTAAACAGCCCGCAGCTCCCACTTGCAGAGCCCGAGACCCGAGCAGCCGCGAAGGGCAGCGCGTCCGCCCGTGGTGGGTATCGAGCGGAGAGGCGCTGGTAGCCCTCGGCTCCCATCGTGAGCACGCTGAGAGCAATGACAAGTCAGGGCCGAGTTCTGGAAGGTGAACTTGCAACTTACCTCAAGTGAATACGCTTTTCGGTTGTACAAGAAGTGCTTTATGCCGGTAGAGCGGTGCCTGTTTCCTAGAGGGAATGTTTTCGAGTTCAGATTGATTCTGCTGAGAATGGACTGCAACTCGGAGGCCTCAGGCCAATAATGTACTGCAGGTCCTGACATGTTACAGCTGTGTAAACAGGGCCATTCTATCTCCTAAATCACAACTAATAAAGCAGAGGATGAAAATCAATTGATTCTGTTATAAGTTCTTTGAATGACACTAGAAAGTTGTTTAATGACTCTGTTAGAATGGACAAGCCTGGGTTTAGCCACCAAAAATACCTCTTTTAATCCTCTCTCTCTGCTCAGAAACAGGGCAGGACAGCCGTTCCCGGTGCTGCATCCCCACCACCACATCCAGACCTGCGGGGGGAAGGAAAGCACGTGAACTGAGCTCTTGCAGCCGATCTGAAGTTCAGGATTTGTGAGAAAGGTGAAGTGCAAAGGTTTTATTGAAAATGCGAAACATTGATGTAAGATCCTGAGAGAGGAAGGGATTTTAGAGGTGGTGTTTCAAAATGCAATTAGCACTGAATTCTAACCAGCTTGGAAACAATCATTAGCTCACGAGAACAGGAGGCATCTCACCTTCCTTCGGCCTAGAAAGTTCTCCCCTACCTCGAATCAAAAGGTTTACGTCCTCAGCTTTTTCACAAATAATTTTCTTGTGCATTTATTTGTAGGCTTTCACCTGTGTTGTTTGAGCTGCGATTTTTTTTTTTAAGTAAGTGGAACACAAACAGTTTCTTCCTAAATTAATTTTTCATTTGCAGTGAATTGAATGCTTTTAGGAACTGAAAAGAGAAAATCTGGAGACAAACTGAATTTACAAATGAAGATTAATTATGAAAGCTGGAAAGGAAATTGCTTGCTACAATTGCGGGCTACAATTGTATACCTTTTTCTTTATTTAAATAAGGTTAGGTAGAGATGGGTGTGTCTTAAATACCGCAGATCCCTCCAAGGCCTCTACACTCAGTTTCTGTCATCAGTCACGGGCCTTCCGCTTTCCATACACCTTAACATCTTCAACTAGAATGTGTAATATAATAACTTTCTCTTGGAGTTGTGGAGGGCTTTGTAGCTGTGTTTATATGTTCACATTTACAGTGAACAAGTTCTTAACACGTGTTATCTCAGTCCTCACAATAACCCGCTTGATTGTTATTGCCTCGGTTTTACAGATGAAGTGGTGAAGGGTCGGGGAGGTGATGGTCAGAAGCAGGACCAGGGTGAGAGGGAAGCAGCACACGGGTGCTCTCCTTGGGTGCAGAATCTGGGGAGTACCAAAGAATCAGTAATCAAGGTAATGTTTTAATGCGACATTTTTAAATATGAAATGAATGCAAAAGCATCTATGGTGAACAAAACATCACAATGTCAAATAAAGGTAGGATCGGTATTACTTCTCTTGACTTTTGCGTCCGGCTCCGACATGGCTGGGCACTGTTATCAAGACCCACGGTGCCAGAGCCGCTATTTGAACCCTGGCATTTGGGGCACTTTGGGAGAATTGCGTCATACGTTGTTAGGCTGCCACAACAACGTACTTTATTCTATGAGCTATAACTAGGTTTTTTCCTCCCCTTAAAAAACACCAAGTATTGCATTTTATCTTTATCCAACCTGGAATACCGACTCCTTAGCTTGCCCGCGTATTTGAGCCTTGCTCTGAAAGAAATTTCTGTTCAGTTTTGACAAATGTCGACTACTTCATGACGAGTAATTAAGTATCATTGGTAACAACTCTGCCTACAAGTTGTTGGGGAGGAAAAAGAGCAAGACTTCGATAATCATGTTAGTCCAGAGAGTAAAATGGATGACTGTATCTCACTGTATCCCGTACAGAGTAGTAAATGGTATGTTTCAAATGTTTGAATTGAACTACGTGTTCTGTCTGCAGATAATACTTGTGGCAAAGAACAGGTCAACGAATTCAGTTATACAGAAGTAGCATACTTCCATAGGTATAAAAGAGGTCATATACACACACAACAATTTATGTAGAAAATTCTTACGTGTTTGAGCATGATGTGAGAAGCAGATATATCGTGCAAGAACTAATATTCATGTTTGTTGTTTTAAGATGGGAGAGCACTGAAGTATTCAAATGGAACAGATTATACCTTTAATTACATCCAAATATAATTCTGAGCTGAGTTTTAAAATTTTGTTGGCTGTGCTTTCTATTTTCCCATTAATTGCTAGAATCCAAAAAGATCTCAAAATTTGTAAATAAATTACGATAACACACCATTAAATCCAAGCTGCCTTTATTACAAAGAGAAAAAAATAGCTAAGGAAAAATTTCTACTCAATTTAATAAAATAAAAATTTCTACTCAAAATAATAAAGTTATTTTGATGTTGATAGAATGGGTAAGCAAAAAAAGATTTTTGGTTTTTGGCTCAGGTTCCTGAGTGGATTTCGGTGCCAAAGTACCAGTTCTCAAAGCCTATGAGGTCTATATGTTATTGCATGCAATAGCTCGGCCCAATGAGTCTGCAGGCTGTTTTTTAATCTTTTATTCTGCTGTGTGCAAAATGAGACTTAAGTTAGCCAATATATGTTTGTTTGTTTGTTTTCCAGTCTGAAGACTAAATTACTCTTCTCATTGGATATGGATGAATATATATACATCCTCTTTAGGTGTAAGGACCTGAAAAATATGCATAGACCAACACCCAGTCTATTCAAAACTACAGAATATTGATTGTAAAGAAAAAGATACTATGTATTTGTTATGTGTAGATTATGACCTAAGCTCATAAAATCAGTAAATTTCATCTGGTACCATCACTGAGGCAAAGGCAGGATTGGTCCCAGGTAGTGAGGCTGCCAGACCCCTGCTCTCAACCACTGACGTACACTACTCTCTATAGTATGACTGAAAACCACCATACATTGCAGCTTTTCAGCAAATGCCACCCATACCCAGAGACGCCGAATCAGTACAAGCAGTAGCCTGCATAGTGTTTCTCAGCTAGTTTTTTGTTGGTATTGTTTTCTTGCGTTGTTGGCAGGAGGTGGGCATAGACGTTCATAGAATTTATAGTAGAGAGGATATTTTCTCTTATGATTCTAGGCTTTGGAGAAATTTCTATCTTGAGAAAAAGGGAGTAGGGAGAATGGAAGGAACACTTGTCTGCATAAATCGCTTTTCAAGGGAGAATTGAGGGGCTGGAGTCTCGCCGTGCGGATCAGGAAGAAGGCTGGATGGGCCCCCCAGACACCCTCACCACGCACCCCGTTTACATGGTTTCGTCTTATTTCGCTACTATCAATGAGACCCTCTTCCCCACCCACAGAGGATGCTGTTACCGTGCACGGTGGAGCTCAGGCTGTGTTTTTCTGCGCTGCAAGCCTGTGCACGGCTGTGACATCAGGACGTCTCCGACATTAGCAGCATTGGCAGTTTTTAAGTTGATGTGATACAGCATTTGGTGACACTTCACAGGTGTGTCAGGGAGAGCTGAGCTGAAATGAAAATTGCAATAGAAAAAAAGCAGACTCCGGTGTTCTTGATGAAGTTTGGGGTACCACCGTGGCAAGAAACATTGCCTCTGGTTTGTTAAAGCTACAGCCGCTGGAAATCTAATCCTCCCCTTCTCCGAGAGTGAAGTGGATCAGTGGGGCCGGAAGTGATGGAGGGGGCAGGTTTGAGTTTTCTGATTTGTTACTGAATGAATCAGGCAGATAAACAGGCTTGATTTTCAAAGGACAGGCAATCCTAAATGGATTTCTGACACTGAGGCTTTTAGCTCGGTCTTTCTTCCTGGGGATGGGTGTAATTCACCAACCCCAGCAGTTACCTCATGCTGTAAGCAATTGTTTTTTCACCCTCTCTAACTAGTAAAATGTGTTCTAAAATTTTTTTCTTAAAAAAAAAGGGAAAAAGATTCTGGCTGGCTTCGGTGCTCTTGAAAGCCAGACAGTCTTTGCTCTAAGCCAAGCAAAGGTGTAACTATAATATTTTTTCTCCCTAAGTTGTGTTTTATATTTTTTTTAGCCCAGGATTTGATTTCCAACAGGCCCACCAAAGGATTCTGCCTCTGGAATCCCCTTATTTTGCATGCAGATGGCATGTTAATGAACTCATTACTGTGCATTTTATCCAGCTCTGGACAGATTTGTGACATTATTTTTCAAAACAAAACGGGGTTAGGCAGTTGGTTGGTTGGGTTTGATGAGAATTGGGTGACTAAGTTAAAAAAATATTTCCCCAAACACTACCAACCTGCTCAGGGTTGCCGCTAAACATTGTATAAAACTATCCCTATCCCCTCCAACGCCCCCCAAAAAGGTTCTTTGATTTATTCACATTCCTAGAGACTTATAGAACTGTGTGGCTTTCAGAAGGTGTGTGGTCCAATTCCATTCTAAAAGTAGGTAATTCTGGGCATCTTGTCCATCTCTTCCAGCTTAGATTCCTGCACCAACAGAAGGAGAGGCAGTACTCGCTGTGGCCTTAAGGGGAATGCTATGAAAATTAATGATGGGATCTTGACCCTGTGTTCTGTGCTGTGTGATTTTTAGGATGAAGGTACTCATGCCTCCCCACCCTCCCCTTTTACTTTAGACTAGGTGATAAAGAATGTATTGCACTTGTATTGTGAAACAGGCACCAACTGGGACTCAGGAAACACTTGGAATTTAATTCTAGTCCTGAAGGGAAGTCAAAGGGAACCTATCACCACATTTGTCTTTCTAATCAAATATTAGCCGTGGGCCAGTCATTTACTCTTACTACCTCATTTTGCCCATCTGTTAAATAGGAGTTTACTAATCACAGCTCTATCTGCCAATGCATTAGGTGAGGCATTTGAAGGTCAAAGGGCTTTATCTTCTGAGGACGGCACTCTTTTGGATTGTAAACACTGAAACAGTGGAAAATGTAGTCACTTCTCTGATTTAAGGGTTAATTATAAGGTCTTCAACTTACTTTGAAAATTATTATAGCCAACTCTTGCCTGTCCTCTCTAATAATAATAATTTATTTTTGGTTTAGAATATAATATGTAATCCTTTTATTCTTTAAAAAAGTGTTTTCTGAGCAGTCTCAGGTTCATAGAAAAATTGAGAGGGAGGTACAGAGATTTCGCCCAAAGCCCCGGCCCGCACATGCGCCTCTCCCCGACCAGAGTGGTACATTTGTTACAACTGATGAGCCAACATTGACACATCATCATCATCACCCAGAGCCCATAGTTTACAGAGAGTTTCACTCTTGGTGTTGTACAGTCTTTGGCTTTGGACAAATGGATAACGACACACATTTATCATTATGGTATCATACAGAATATTTTCACCACCCTAGAAGTCCTCTGTGCTTGGCCTGTTCATTCCTCCCTTACCACACAATCCCTGGCAACCACTGGTCTTTTCACTGTCTCCACAGTTTACCTTTTCCAGAATGTCAAATAGTTGGAATCATACAGTATGTAGCCTTTTCATGTTGGTTCTTTCACTTAGTAGTATACGTTTAAAGTTCCTCGATGTGTTTTTCATGGCTTGATAGCTCATTTCCTTTTAGCACTGAATAATATTCCATTGTCTGGATGGACCATAGTTTATTTATCCCCTCACCTACGGAAGGACATCTCGGTTGCTTCCAAGTTTTGGCAATTATGAATAAAGCTGCTATAATTATCTGTGTGCAGGTTTTTCTGTGGATATAAGTTTTCAATTATGTAATTTTTGGAAGCAAGGTAATAATGCTTTTGTTAGACCAATGTTACACAACATAAACTTAGACCAAATGGTGGTGGAAGGTAGCTCAGAAGAGAAATGAACATTTACTCAACAATCATGCATGGGTCATACCTTTCTTTTCTATGTCATCCCCAGCATACAACTTGAAGATGTCGCTACCCCTCCATCTGCAGCTGTGGGAGCAGGGACTTGGAGAAGTTACGTAACGTGCTCAAGGTCATCCGCTAGTTATTAGAAAAAGGTGAACCTGACCCCAGAGTGTTATTGATAGGTTCTCATGGCCTCTCACTGGGGAAGGTGTAGCAGGATTAAAGCTTTTACCACAGTGAATCCCCTGGTTGGCAAGTCTACTATCAGATAATGGAGTTGATACTGTACATTTAAAACCATAGCAAACTCGTGGGTGTTAAAAATGTTTGATTGCCCTTGGGAAGAGACACGGATCTAGGTGTCATTATTTACACAGGAAAATAGTCATCGTGCCCTCTGGACCATACACTTTCCTTCGAAAGGGTAATACCCTTGATTTCCCACTCCGTGGCTCTTCGAGGAAGGAGAAGGAGTTATCATTTGCTATTTGTCTAGTAATCCCTCAGAGCTAACTCTTACTGAGCTCGGCATTGACATGCAACAACTCGTTTCTTTCTCACAAGAAACCTGTAAAGTCAGTTTTACGAATCCATTTTGCGCATGTGGAAACTGAGACCTGGAAGGGTTGGGACCTTGCCTTGTATGGTCAGTACTCAGTCAAGTGACAGTCGAACCCACGTGTGCCTGAAATAAGCCGTGACGTGCCAGGTGCTGTGCCATGTTTAACTTTTGTGACAGTCCTCTCAATGGCATTGTTGTCATTTTACAGATGGGGAAGTGGAGGTTCAGAGAGTTTCTGGGATCTTCCTGATGTGCCGTGACCCAGAACGGGGCTCCCTCTGCAGGGTAGCTCAACTCTGCAGAACCCCTGTTGCTTGTTTGTAGAATGAACTGAGGAGGAGATGTCTAACCCTTGGGCCATTTATGTCCTCAATCTTCGAGGTCTTCAGAAGCACTTTAAAATTATTTTCTTCACCATCTAGAAATTTATCAAATCTCATTAGCTACTGTTAAGATAATGTGAGTTGAGCTTTGGGTTGGTTAGCATATTTTTTCTTTACATTTTCTAAAAATGGCCACAATTGTGAGTCACTCTCATTTATCAAAGGAGGCTCGCTATATCTGTAGCATTTATTTTTTCCATTTTCTATGAGGCAAACCTTGGCTGGAACATATTTTAATTTCATTTGACCCACTTTACTTCATGTGGCTTTGGACAAGTGCAAGTCTCTTCTGAATTTCCTTATGGCCTTTGCAGGGAGGGAAGGTGAAGATCGTGGACATTTGCAAACTGGGTCTTCAAGCCTTACTCAAACTCAGTAGGTGGGTTTTTGGGATAGAAACGTAGTGGTCTCCAACATACGGATTCAATGTGGGTTCGA
>NW_024423564.1:32111403-32346403 GCF_017311325.1 Ursus maritimus | reverse complement strand
AGAAGGCATGGGAAGTAGGAGGGGACACGGAAGCAGAGCCTCTGTTTAAGGACCTACAACACCGAGGGGAATGGAGCATAGGGCGCGAGGGTGGGAGGAATGGGACCGCAGGGAAGACGGGGACCAGGTCACACAAGAGCCTGGTTGACCAAGCCAAGGAGATTGGACTGAGTCCTAAGGGCAATGAGTTTCTGATGACACAGTCAGATTTCTGCGTTAGCTGCTGCGTGGATGGTGCTTAAAGCGGGCGGGAGCGGCAGCAGAAGGACGGGCGAGGAGTGTGGCCGTGGCTGGGGAAGAGACAGTGGGGACTTAGAGCGGGGCAGGGACAGTGGGAATGGAGAAACTTACCTGGGTTTGAGGACGGCTGAGGTTATGAGCAATAGGGCTTGTTATGCTGACACAGATGCGGATACAGATGAACTGTTCACGTCGGGGAGCGAAGTGTGGAGTCCGGAAGCAGGCAGGGGAACTGGGTGATGGAGCCCAGAGGACGCCGCGGACCGGGGCTGAGGAGGGGCTTCCCAGGCGCAAAGTGAAGCAATCTCTTTTGGTCTGTCAGGCTGCAACCAGTGTTACTGGACACTGAGCCTGAGCGGGGAGATGCATTAAGAAAGGAGGGGCCCTTTTTTGTAGGGGATGACAATGAGCAAGGTCTTCCCAACATTCGTGCCTGGTGTGCAAGGACATACAGTCAGATCTACCAGCCCCTGGCACTGGCCAGCTGCTAAATCCAGTGCTCGTCCAAGAATCTTCCTTAGAGTCTTCATCTAGAATCAGCACAGAAAACTGAGGTCTCACTTCTGTTGTCTTCCGAACTTCAGGGCAGCTGTCACCGAGCCCCGGCCTGTGCCACGGTCTAGAGACAAAGAGGAGCCCAAAACGGGAGAGAACAACCTCTCACGAAAATCAGTGCTTGGTGTATAATCTGCTCACCCCCTCCCTCCCTCCGTCTCCTGCCCCCCACCAGCCTCTTGTCGCTCTTCTTCTTAATAGTTTTTGAAAAGTTAACAGAGTGAATAAAACAAGGTTTAGGCACACATTATAAAGAAAGCATATAAATATATATCTTGCAGCTTCAGCAACTTGGGTTCGTATCAATTTTCTTCAAGTCAGGGAAACTGAAAAAGACCAAACGCAAAACAGAGGCGTTTTCCAGGGCAGTCTTCAGCCGTGTTTTGAGAAATGCGTCTCTCACTCAGGAGTTAAGAGCCACGACTGCTAATTTAGTGTAATATTAATGAACCCACGCGGGGGGAGCTTTTTGGCATTTCTTGCTGATGGCCTCTATCTTTTTCGATGCCTGGCCAGCAAACGTAGGAACTTCTTTAGACAAGACTTTTTTCTTAGCCTCTGTATAAGTTACGAGCTCTCGGTCCAGGGTAGGGTTAAATAAACCTTTCCAGCTCTGTCAGCACCCAGTAGCTGTATGGTGTCTTGGGTAGTGTTACTTCGCCTTCCTGAGCCTGTTTCCTTGTCTGTAAAATGGGGATTATCATGGTGTCTAGCCTGTAAGGCAGTATTTAATGGTGAAGAGTGTAGCTTCTGGAGCCAGACTGTCTGGCTTTCTACCTTAACGCTGCCACTGCTCTGTGGCCTTAGGGAAGCTATGTTATCTCCCAAGCCTCAGTTTCCTAATCTGTAAAGTGGGGATAACAATGGTACCTTCCTCACTGGGTTGTTATGGGGGTTGTAAAGCATTTATAATCCACTTTTATGGAGGGGCCCGCCCAAGAAGTGGGCCCCCAGGGAAGCACTACACACTTCGCAAGTCCGATTTTAGTATTTGCTAAATAAATAAAAAGGCACTTTTAGAAGCTAGAGTGAGCAAATGTATGTGAAGCCAAGTGGCTAGGACGCAGTAAGTGATTGAGATTTGCAGCCCTGGCGCTGCACTCCTGCCCCCCCCCCCCACCGGCCTGTCTCAGGAAGGGGCATATGGTCAAGGCCAGGTGTATAGTTAAGGTGACAGCTTCATCAGCTGGAGGAAATACGTGTCACTCTCTGCCCTTCAAGGTTTATATTCTTCCTTTGCAAGTGGAAGCTGGTACTGATTTCAGAGGCTTGTGAGAGGAGATGTGATTTTCCTTATTTACTAACATTTACTTGGACTGGTGTCTGGGACACCCAAAATATGTTATGAATCAGGCAGAGGATAACAAGATCTGCAGTACTGTACAGATTACTCACTAATTTGACATTTGGGGATTTTCACGAAATGTTAGGGAACATTTGACAAGATGCAAATTGCTATATCCATAAAGTACGTTTGACTCCGAGGATGGGTGGCACTCTCCCCTGATGTGGTTACATTCGTTCCTAGCACCAGCTGTTGCATCCTGACAAGGTGGCTTGTTTTCTTTTTCCCTCCTGAAGAAGCAAGTTTTGGAATTTGCTCCGAAAACACAGTAACTAAGATTCATTGAGCACCTACTATGTGTCAGGTGTCTTAACATCTTTTGCCACATTTAATCTTCATGGTAATCCTATACAGGATATATCATGAGTATCTGTACTTTTCAGTAAGGAGAATGGAGTTCAGAGAGGGTAAGCCACTTGCTTAAGGCCACACAGCTCCGAAGTTCCTAAGCTAGAAGGTAAGCGAGGGGCTACCCATCCCTAGAGTCTGGATTCCAGCAGGCTCTCCCAGCACCGGAGCACCATCAGATTCTGACCTGGTTCTCCTATGAGAAGGGGAGGCAAACTTCTTGCCAAGTCCTTAGTGTTAAACGAGTGGGCAGCACCCTCAGCCATGAAACTTTGTTCTATACCATTTTCTAAGGAGGCCTGAATGGGTTGGTAATCTGGAGCTTTGAAGAGCTTTCTCTTATCATGATATTGTTTTCAGAGTACAACAAGGAAGACTGTGTTAAAGGAATGAGATCTGCGCTCCCAGTCCCCCATCCCCGAGGCACGGTTATCGCCCTCACATTATTTTTGGCACCGTACCATACTACTGAGACTTACCATCCCCTGTCAGGCAGATTTTCTCCCTGCTTCCTATTGGCTCTGGGAGAACAAAGCAGCCATGTGTGTGGGATCCGGGTGTGAGCTATATAAAATGCCCAGGATATAGGAATAGAACCCTTGGGGAAAACTTGACTTCTGGGGGATCATTCTTGGGAAAACCCAGTTGTACGGAGGGGCTCTTACAAGAGGAGTGTCCCAGAGAGGCGCCACATCTATCGAAAGAGCAAATAAATGCCTCCTGGCCCCAAAGGCCTCTCCAAAGCTACTCTCTTCAGTTACCATTTTAAATGAGAGACAAAAATATATTTACTAGGAGGTAAGAAACTTCTAGAATTTGCCGTATCTTTGCTTAGAACTGTTCTTCACTGTCTCTGTAAGTAGGCTGGGCCTGCCCACATCAACAGTAGGTTTCTCAAGACCGAGATTGTATGTTCTACCTTGTTCTTTCCAAACTGCCGTGTAGTGTGTATGTGGTATGTGCGTAATAAATGCTTGTTGAAATGACAATGATCCTTGGAACAAAATCCATCCTGCGAATTTTAATACTTTAGTACTTAACACTTTAAGTATTGGTAGCGACTAAGTTCTTTTTTTCTCTACTTGAGTCCGTTTAGAACACGTTTTTAAACAAGATGCTGTAAAAAACAGCAATATGTGTGGATACATTTCAAATATCTGGAGCAAAAGGCTGAAACAGAGTTTCCCTACGTTTTTGACTCTGAAGATCCTTTTTTAGTCTTCACAAACCTTCATCGACCCCTCTCTATGAACATAGTTGTTCTTTTAATATTTATTAATTGAGAAAAAAAACACAGTGGCAAAATGCTTTTATGGTAAAAATTAAAAATTCACTTCCACGACATCTATAAACTGTAAAGAGAAGAGTCATACTCTTTGTGGCCCAGTGTTTCACCTGCTTCCTGGCAGGGCTTGGTGTTGGCAGAGATGAAGGCAGCACCCCCACCCCCGTGAGCTGAGAGGTGTGGAGGCGGGGGCTAGCTTGGCGATCGGTGGGCCAAGGATTTGGAGGTATTTGGCCTCCGTGGGTTTGTCTTCCTCCACTTCCTTTTCTATACAGTTGAAAGCTACAGCGACGTTAGCAGTTGCAACTCAATTAGGAGTGCTGATTCCAAATGCAAACGGGTGCATGGATGGTTTAGTCTTCTGGGACTTAATTACTCTAGAAGGGGTCCAAGTCAAACTGGCCCCACTTAAAGCCTCATTGTACACTGTCCAAATGGTCTTCTAAATGTCACCGTTAGAGGCAAGGAGACAGCACGGACTCGTGAATGGACCACCTCCCTGCTCATCTGGAGGCCTTGGTTGTAAGCCTGAGTCTGTTTCTGATTGGCTGGTCCAGCCCATGCAGCTCTCCGGAGCACTCCAAACTCATCTGTAAAATGGGGAGATGGAATGAGGTGACCTCCGAAGGGCCTCCCACGTTTTGTCTTGTACAGATTCCCCAGTCATGGCATCGAAGCACCCAAGGCGTCTTGCCAAGTACCGGGTGCCACCCGGCTTCTCCTCCTGCCAAGCCCACTCCCTGCACAGCCTAGCTCCTGGAGGGCTATGCTCCAAATATTGCTCTGCGTCTCTCTAGAGGGGCGGCTTTCATTTTTGATGTCCTATTATTAACCTTTTTCCAAGCTCTGTTTTCCAAGTTTAGGTCGGCTCATCAGAGTTGAACATGGACTGTTTGGATTTTTGCCCAAGCTGTTCTCCGAGCCTGATAGCACATTCATTACTCCCTACCCATGGTTTCTGCTAAATGACCTCGTTAGTGCTCTAATTACATGTTGCTCTTCGGCAAGCTGGGGGTGGGGGTGGATGAGTTAACGAAGGCTGAGGACTGAGATGGAGTATGTTGTAAACACACTGAATGCCGCCTGCCTTCCCCTGGCCTGATTACCCATGGGGAGCTGGAAGGGAAGCTTTATGCTTTCTTCTCCCCTTCTTTTGTCATTACGCATTAAAGATAATCATAACGCATACCAAATGTGCCGGTGGTAGTTGCGCATGCCTGGATTTGGAAGCTGGATGGTAATATTTTTACAACTCAGTGTATGTGGGACCAGAGGATAAAAAGCAAGCCAACAAACAAAAAGCAAAAATAAAACAAAACAAAACAAAAGCTGGGGGGTGGGGTAAGAAATGACAACAAATGTGGTTTGAGCACCTATCTTGTGCCCGTGTAGGTTTTTGTTCATCCCGCCAACAACCTTATAGGTTGGTTATTGTGCTTGGTTTACTGATGAAGTAGATTCTGGGAGCACCGAGCTCCAAGGGCACCGGGCAAGTATACGGCAGGGTTAGGCACTGGATACAGCTACGTCTGACTCCAAATCCCACTACCCCATGCCACCTCTTCATCAATTCATTCGTTTACTCCATTCATTTATTCAACGATCTACTGTGACTTCTGTGAAAAGTAGAATCACATAATTTAAGAGTTTCTGTATTACTATTTTGAACTTAATTCCCCAGTTCCCTCAGATGAATCTCAACTTCGTGGTGTCTTCTCTAATAATTTTCTCTGTGCTCTCAGGATTCTTCCGCCTTGGGGGCAGATCGTAGATCTGAGAGTCAGGACCCTGGCAGGTCTATTTAAAGGTTTTCCTGAGCAAACTTGGATTTTTCAGTTAAGGAAACTGAGGCTCAATAGCTTGTTGAAGCTGCAAACTTCTCATTCCAGTACATTCCAGGGATGCCAAGAGTATAGTTGAATTTACTTGGTGAAATAAATTTCATCCTTGGGACGCCCGGGTGGCTCAGTTGGTTAAGCGTCTGCCTCTGGCTCAGGTCATGATCTCAGGGTCCTGGGATCCAGTGCCCCCGCATTCCCGCATTGGGCTCCCTGCTCAGCGGGGAGCCTGCTTCTCCCTCCCTCTCTGCCCTCCCCCACCCCCGCTACAAGCACCTGCGCGCGCTCTCCTTAACAAATACATAAAATCTTTCAAAAAAATTTCATCCTTGAGGAAGGACGGTTGCGTGCCATAGCTGACGTGAAGATTTTCAAATGCGTTCTGAGACGTGTGTTTGCAGGATGGTCGGTGCTGTACCCGCTGCACCCAGAAGCTGATTAGCCAGCGACTTTTACTGAAGTTTGTTCACTACAAGATTACGCAGGCCACGTTTCAGTGAAAGAGAACTCATCTTTCACAGCGGATCTCTGAAATATGTAGGGTTTTCTGTGAGGCTTCCCTTCCTTTCGGGCGGGGGGGTGTAAGGTAAACGAGCACAGTCAAATACTTTCACTCATCTCTGCGGAATTCTCTCTGCCACATTTTTTTAAAAAGTGGCAAATGCAATATGTTGAGTGTTGAGAGATGTCCCCACTTAGGACAAAATAAATGATGTGATAGTAACAGGATGCAACTTTAGCCAAGTGATGAACTTTCTTAAAACCAGGGGTCTTCCCCATCTGATTACTAATTAGTATTTCAACATAGAACTTGGAATTTTGCAAACCAAGCATTTAAAAATGTGTGCATTGGTTGTTTGACAGACTGTCGAGATACTCATGCAGGCTTAATGTATTAGTTTATTCTATAGTAATCAAGTTGTTATTATAACGACAAGAAAACTGGAAAAACAACCTTCACAGTCAAATCAACCATAGGAAAGAGACTGAAAAAAAACCCCACAGCTTTGAGCTGTTCCCTGAATCTATAGTATGTTTGCTGAATTGGGGGTGTGAAGCAGCAGGAAACCATTACTGCATGTGATCACAGTTTTAATGATTCCACTAGAACATAATAAACTTATAATATGTATGCCTTGAAATAAATTATAGATCCCACAGTAAAAGGCAACTCCTTATTCCACATTTATCAATTTGGGAGAACTGCTCCCTTCTTCTGCAAATAAGTCATTAAGCAGCATGTTTCACTACAGAATAACTTTTGGAAGAATTATTCAAACCTTCTAAAGTAATTCACTTGTATTCCTCTTCTATTTTTAATAACCAAAAACATACACAGGAGAAGCACACACACCTCTAAAATTTTTGAATGACTGGACAAAGCAGTGTTAAACATTCAACAGCACTAATTACTAGCTGAGCAGTATAAAAACCTCTGAATAAATGTCAGCCTAGGAGATAAGCTCTTATCTTAATCTAATGACTCCACAGACTTAATTTGTCAGGCCAGCCTAGTTGATGAAAAACAGGTTTCTATTCTCCAGTGTTAGCAGGAACATCTTTCCAAATCTTTGAAGTTGGATAGTAATACCATCAGTGTCATCCTGTAAAAGTCTTGTGACGAAGCCAATTTAATTCCTATTGTCCTATTACACTAATTAAGGTTGTTCCACTCCTGTCGGACAAATATCTGAAAGTAAAGCCATGTATTTTTAGATTTTCTACGTTTTGAACTAATCACCCTCCACTCCCAATGTTTTGTGCTTTTTTTTCATAGTGCTAGGACATCAGGGACCGTCTGTCTTCATACGGGGAAGCTGAGATCTCCAGAGAAATCCATTCATTGAGAGGCAACATTGTAGCAGAGTAGTTGAGTGGGGGTTCTGAGGCAGATAGGCCTGGGGACACCTGCTCTGTCACTTACAAGCTGTGGGAGCTTGGGTAAATTTCTTAAACTTTCTTGGCCTCAGTTTAATCATCTGTAAAATGGAGGGTAATTACGGATGGCAGGAGGGTAAAATAAAATAATGCGTGCTGACTACTGACCGTGCCTGATCCTTATTCGTAGTGCAGTTCTGCTTTCATTCATTCACTGACTTGTTCGTTTGTTCATTCATTCATGCATGCATGCATTCATTCGTTCATTCATTCATGCATGCATGCATTCAATCGACAAATATATATCGAGTCCTAAGAAGTCTATAACGCATACTAGGTGCTACAGGACATATGAAGACCCAAAAGGCCCCTTTTGCCTCTGTAGGAGTTTGTATGAACTTCCTGCTCGAGGAAGCTCAAGCCTGACACAGTCAGCTGATCTCATTACATCTGGGAAGGAAATGCCACACAGACGTATGGTGACTTTTCACTTCAACTCCGTGGTGAACGTTGTTGCTGGCTTTCCAGTAAAATGGGGATGTCAGTTTCCACCTCAGAGGCCTTGTGTGCAGATGACATGAGATTATGTATAGTGGACAGTCAAATGTTGGTGGCCTCTCAGTTCCTTTCTTTCTTGTCTCCGTGATCCAGAATGACACGCATGGTACCAAGAAATCTAGCCAGCTCTCTTCCATCTTGTCTCATCTCTGTCTCCTCAGTCAGTGTGATGCCCTTCCCAGCAGCCCTCACTTCCTCTGCTCACTCCCCTCTTCACTACTGGCACTGCACCATATTGATTCTTCATGTTACTGAATGTTCCTTGGAGATATTTGTTGATATTTATTGTTCTTTGATTCCTCACCTTAATAGTGATGACACGATTTCTTTCAAACTTCTTGAAATTCATGCATATACTTAAAAAGTATGTACTGAGAGTCTTTTAGGTACCAGGAACCCCACGAGGTATAGGGGGGTAAATGCTGTGACAGAGGGTTCTACAGTGCAGCGGGAGCAGGGGGGGCGCTGGGGGAGACATTCAGTTCGGACTGGGAACTCACTGGGGAAGGTTTTCCGGAGGAGATGACTCTTGGGTTTAGCTCTGAAAACCGAGCAAGGGTCAGCCAGGTAAAAGCGCAGGGAAAGGAAATTCCAGGTGGAGGAATCAGCATGCGCAGCTGAAGAAAGTAGTTCCGTAGAAGAGTGAAGAGCTCAAGGGAAGGTGGTGGGAGACGAGGAGGAAATGAAGTATCGCGAAGGTCTCATGTGCCGAGGGGTTAGAATTTCACCCCGAAAGTGACTGGAACCGTTGATGAATCCATGCCGAGGAAGCGGGTTCGTGTCAATGTTCTGGTTCTCACCACTTCTGTGGGCTCTGTGTCCATCCTCCCCCTTGCACCTCTCGGGGTCGTCGCGCAGCCCCGCAGCCTGCTCTCAGCGCCCCCTTTCACCTGCTCTCCTGTCCGCTCCTATGACGCACAGCTCTTTGCTTCCTCTGCTCTAAAGCTTTTCGCTCTCTTCTACCTGGACCCTGGACAGCCTTGTTCTCTTGTCACACGCAGAACTGCTCAGCCTTGAAGCCTCCAGCCGTGACATCCCGTTCCTTTTGGCCATCACCCTTCTACCTTGTCCCCTTCCTCGCTCCCTCAAAGCCTCGGTGAGACGGCCATTACTCGACACTACCTACCCTCCCGGTCCTAAGCCCTTTCCTGGGCTTTACTTCCCTGCTACTCGTAAGAATCCCATGGGAGTTTCTCTTACCTGGCTTGCTAAGCCCCTTCTACTCCCAACCTTCAACTTCGTCCACTCCTTCCACTGGCTGGAGAAAATAGACCAACCTTGGCTAATAATTCCACTTATGGCTTCCCCTGTCAGGTTTTCAGCTGAGCCCTTAGCACTGGCCTTCTCTTCGCGTCCGCTAGACTCACTTTTCCATTCCTTCCTGACACACTGGGGCCATGCTTGGTTGTAGAAGACAGGTTCGGTGGGCGTGCCTAATGTGCCCTCGGAGCTGTCCTTTCGATGGCTGTGTTTTTCAGCGTGTACCCCACCCCCACCCGGACACAGGTGTTTGGAAAAGGGTGAACACCTGTTATCGATCCTACTGGGCAATCTGTTGACCATTGCCAATCAGATTCTCTTTTGACAGTTTGTTCCTGTGTCATTTAAATAGATTGCCTTTTACTTGGGCTTCCTTCAGTGGATTTTTATTACTTTTGAACCAAAAGCTTTTACAAGATGGCTGTAGCTCCTAGGGTGTCAACCCTTTCCCGCCCTCCTCCCTCCCTGTAGTGCATTTTAGTAAGAAAATAGAGGCTCTGTCACCAGAAGTCCAACTGTTTTCAACTGTATTTCACACTGGTTTTGCCTTGTCTCAGAGTGACTCATACCTGGTTCCTTTTTAAAAATATAATAGCAGATTTATCTACATTTATGAACACATATTTCTGCTACTTTATATTATGTTTTCTATTTACTATGCTTTTTAATCTTTTTCTGTTTTCCTTCTTTCTTCTTGTGTGGGTTGGCTGAAATTTCTTTATTCCTTTTTTCTTCTACTGCTTTGGAACTTACACTTACCGTTTCTATTCTTTTAGTGAATTTTCCTAGACTATAACGTCTATATTCAAATGTGCATTTTTTCCCCATGCAAGCTTAAAGTTAAACAGTGTCTCTATTATTCTCCTCCCAGAAGCTTTAACTTTTATCTGAATAGTTTCTATGGATCCTATATTAGAATTATCTAGTATTGGAGCTATACTGTACTTATAAACACAGGAATTATTGGTATTACTATTTATAATCAATACTTATTTAGATTTACTAACATGTCTTATAAATTTTTTCACACATTTGCTTCTTCCTTCATGGTTAATTTTTTTCCCTTACCAAATACAGCTTTTAGTAATTACTTTTTTTTTTTAAAGAAAGATCTTGTGGTTAATAATTTTTTGAATCCCTCCTTTCGAATGTTAGTTTGCATAGAATTCCAGACTCATAGTAGTTTCCCTTGCTGCTTTGAAAATCGTGCCAGGGGTGTTTTATAATCATTGTTGCTGATGACAAGTCTGCTGTCAATATGATTGTCATTCTTTTATAGGTTGTCTCTCTTTTTAAAGTTTTCTTTATTTTGATATTATGCACTTTTGGTGTTACGCACTATGATATATCTAGGTGGGGATTTTTAAAACTTTGGTGGACTTGATGGCACTTGATGGACTCGGTCAGTCTCAGAACTCATGACTCTCTTCACTTCTGGAAAATCCCTGTTACTATCTTTCTGTACTCTCCCCTCTCTGCCACTCCCACCCCTACATTCTGTCTAGTCTGTATTATGAAACTACTATTACGAGACACATGTCGGAGCATTTTCATCATTTCCCTGTGCTTTATGTCTCTCAAATTCCCCCCCACCCCCTGCAAATTTTTATCTTTTTGGATAGCGTTTTTGGTGATTACTTCAGTGTTCTACCAGTTCACCTGTGTCTAAACTTTTTAACCTATACATTTTTTTATTTCATAAATATTTTTAATTTTCATGATTTTTAAATTTTATTACTTCCTGGTCTGCTTTCATGGATGTAATTCCTTCTTTTATCTTTTCAAAGATGTATAGTACTGCTCATTTTTAGGTCCTTCTTATGTTGCTCAAATATCTCTATTTCTTTAGGTTTAACTTCTCCAGTTTTCTGCTTTATTGGCTCTCTCTCCTTGATATGGATTTTAAACAATATACTTTTTAATTCTCTTTATTGACTCATTTTTAGAAAATTTTCTTAGGTCCTGATGTCCTCCTTATGGGGGTGGCTCATGGCCACCTCTGCCCCAGCCCTATAGTTTGCTTCTGACCAAAGCTTACATTTGTGACTTGGTTGGGTCTATCACCCTGAAGAAATGGTGCAATTCTAGGTCCTTCCCCGGACGCAGTGTAGGGTACGATCCTAGTTCTAGGACAAGAACTCAGTGTTTACTCCTGTTTATGGGCAGGAGGCTTCTTTTTTTGCTGTAGTCTTGGGCTGATGGGCGGAGATATTTTGTCAGCTATTAATGACTGTAAAGCACTATCCTGACTTCTAGCTTCATCTGGGTGACTTGTGCCCATGTCGTACCTTGGATATCTAGCTTAAGTTTTCATCTAACACTCTGGTTTCCCATCTGCTTCTCTTGTTTTCAGTATCTCTTTTTAGGGAGGCCTCTCTGATTTGTTTTGTTTTGTTTTGTTTGTTTATGGAATAGGTTTCTTGTTTTTGAGTATGACTGATTTTTAAAGAATTATTTTACTTTTTAACTCAAAATGTATGAAAGAGCTTAATACAGGCTTTAAAAAATATATATATATATACACTTTCTTCCTTAAAATTTACATTCACCATGCTTATAAATTACCTTTTACTTCCTTATTTACAATGCCTTCACATTTTTATGTTCATATTTTATTCTGTAATATAGCTGTTTTATTATTAATTTTTTATTTTATAAAAGCAATAGACATATATTATTTTAAAAGTTATGTAGTACCGAAAAGCTTCTAATGAACCGGAATAGTTTTACTTCTCATTCTGAATACTATGCCCAAGAGACAACAACTCTCAATTCTTCTAGCTCTTTCCCCTGATATTGAACTTCATATTTCTAATAATAGCCAATACTGCTTACCAAGTAACAGTCACTATTCCAAGTGCTATTAACTCATTTAATCTAAATAATATGCTTATTTCTTGACTGATAAATTTTAGAAATATTTTACTGTATTTTTGCCATGGTAGAGAAAAACTTAACTCTATGCCTCTTTTTCCTTCCACATACTTGTTTAAATAAAATAATTTCAGGTTCTTTATTATTCACATGCAACTATTGTTCAATGATGAGCCAAGTAGTGCATTACAACTGTGTTTCCTTCTTTTTCCCGCCAAATAAAATAATTTCAGGTTCTTTATTATTCACATGCAGCTATTGTTCAATGATGAGCCAAGTAGTGCATTACAACCGTGTTTCCTTCTTTTTCCCGCCCTGTGTTTCTCTTGGAAATGAAAATAGCTTCATTTTTCCTATGTCTCTTTCTATAGTCTTGTGATTAATTTTCCAAAGGTTCCAATATCTCTACTGTAAATAAAAAATGTTGTGTATGGACTCAGGTAAAGCAGCTCTAAGTTTTCTAAACAACTTCTCTCCAAAACTTCCCTCTCTTGCTCCAGTATGGAACTTTCTCTTCTGGCAAAGGTGTCATTAAATGTTTTTGTCTCTCTTTTGGTCTGTTTTCTTGATTTTATGTCTTTTTCCCCCCTTTTTGGGGTTAATTCTTTGTCTGTTTGTTTGTTGAGGTACGTGTTCTGATAACTTTCTAAAGCATTATAATGTTTTAGATTCTGCATGTCTAAGATGTCTTTATTCTTCCTCCACATGGCTGACAGACTGGGAATAGAATTCTAGATTGAAAGTCATTGTCACTTAAGGTTTTTAGACATTGCTCCATTCTTCCAAAATCCAGTATTGCTATTGATGAGTCTGATGTCAGTTGGGTTACTTTCTTTATAAGGAGCCTAATTTTCTCCATCTAGAAACTTTTGTGACTTCCTCCTTAATCCTACACCCCACTATATCCCAGGTTTTCTGAACATTCAGAGTAATGTACTTTTGTGTGAATTTTTCTGTGTGGGAAGGGTGGTTGATAATGTTTGTATTGACGGTGTTGTTGCTGTTTTAATTTCTGGGGCTGAGTTCAAATTGCAAGTTGGTTGTTTAATCCTCGGTGATTACCATGGTGTCCAATTTTTAAAAATTTTTTGGATTTGTTTTATGGCCTAGCATATGTATTATCTTGGTGAATATACGATTGCACGTGAAAAGAAGTGGTTGGTTGATGCATTGTATAAGTATCAGTTAGGTCACATTGATAGTATTATTCAGACCCTCTATGTATATAGTGATTTTTTTTTTTTTTTTTAGTTCTATGAATTGTTGAGAAAAGGATGTTTAAATCTCCCATGATTGTGGTGGTATTTTTCTCCCTTTAATTCTGTCATTTTTTGCTTCATGGATTTTTAAGCACTGTTATACACATATAAATTTATGATTGTTATCACTTTCTGATGAATTTACTCTGTATTCATTATAAAATGTCCATGTTTACATTTGATATACTCTTTGCCTTGAAGCTTATTTTATCTGTTATTAATAGAGCCACTCCAGTCTTTCTTATGCTTACTGTTTGTATTATATGTCCTTTTTTCATTCATTTATTTTCAATCTATGTGTGTCATCATATTTAAAGTGTCTCTTATAGGGTAAATATTGTAGGATCTTGCATTTAGAAAATCAATTTTGATAATTTCTGCATTTTTGTTGAGCATTTTGGTCCATTAACATTTAATGTAATTAGTGATAGAACTGGATTCAATTTGTGCCCTCTGAATTTTATTCCTCTCATTCCCTTTCCTTCCTTTTTCTAAATTGTTTGAATATTTAATGTATCTATTTTTTTTGATGACATCACTTTGCATGATATTAATCTATGCATTAATCTATGATTAATCTAATGCATTAATCTATGATATTAATCTATCCCTAAACTAGTTCCTTTTGTATCAGTCAGAGTCCAGGCAGGAAAGAGAAACCATGCTAGTTACTGAACAGAAAGAGTTTAGTATAAAGAAGTGTAACCTAGGTAATTGAAAGAGTACAAAGGGGACTGTAAAATATCATGAGAGGAGGAAGCATTTATCACCCTTAGGGCTGAGAGAAGAAAGAGAAGAGACTGTAATTATTAAAATTTAGAAGCTTAAAGAATGAATCCCATGGAGGTGAAAGTCAGACCCCCAAGGAGAAGGTGATGTTTGGTTGGTGCTGATGTCTCTGCATTAGAAAAAGGCTGGGATCCAGACTCTGAGGAGGAAAACACATGCCAGCTGGCATGTAGTGGTGGTGTCTCAGGAGGAGGGGAGGGGGTGTAGAGAGGCTAGTTCTATGAATTGGAAGAACTTCAAACTGGACTCAGCTTTTGCTACCAGAAGGAACTTCCATGAGGAAATGGGGAAATATGGCTGGCGTGACACTCATGAGAGCCACAAACAGACAGGAAGCCCACAGGAAGCAACAGGTAGTAGACAGGAAGGAACAAGTGCCTTCTTCCTCCTCCAGCCTTTGTGTTCCTGTAGCATTCCCTATTAACAGGGCTTCACAGGAAGTCAACTGGCAAAGCAAAAATGATGTTTGCAGAGTCCCAGCCAGCATCACAAAGTAGAGGATAAAAGGGCGGACTTGGAGCTGAGAGATAACAACTTATAACTGATTCTCCTTCCTATGGTGCAGGTTATCTTCACATCTCTTTTATTTGAAAGGTTCCTTCTCTTGGACTTGCTTGTTCTGCCCATCTTCCCTTCTCCTTTATGCTTCTTGTCTCTTATTAGCCTTTTATGAACAGCAAATATCACAGAGCCTGTCATAGCAGAGATAGTAGGTATTCCAAAATGTCTGCTGGATTAATGGTAATACAAGAGAGTAAATGATAAATGCCAAATCAGTAGTGCTGACAGTAATTGCCATAAAGGCTCAGCAGGGGAGGGAGAGACCACCATGAACTTGAGTGGCCCCAAAAGTTTCATAGATGAAGTGGATCTTGAGCTAAACTATGATAAACAGGAAGAATTTAAATACATGGAGAGAAGGATGAGGCATTCGGTATGCAGGGCACAGCATGAACAAAACTTGGAAGGAGCAATGAGCTAGATGCCTTTGGGAGACAGGTGTGGCTAGAGCTGAGGCTTCCTTCAATAGTGTGAGGCTTGCTTATGATAGAGGCCTTTTTACATCCAGCTAAACTGTAGAATCATAAAGGAGCAATTGGAACATTGTCACGTAAGAGCTGGAAAGGGTGCAAGGGTGGAGTTTTCAACAGGAGAGCGTCATGAGGTAGACTACTGAATCCGAGCGCTCTGCAGAGGTGGGGTAATGTTTGTTGCTCAGGTCTCAAGCGTGTATGTGTAGCAGAATGACGCTCCTGTTAATAGGAATCAGGAAATCAGGAAAAGAAGGAAGTTTTAACATTTTTTAATGGTTCTAGGATCTTGACCATGCTGAATTCAATTTGAGAGTCCACATTTAGAATTAGGGAAGTACAGAAAGAACCAGAGAATGAATTGGGAAGCAAGTCTGAGAGGTTGGTGGAACATCCAAATGGTAGAAGAAATGGGGAGGAAGAAAATTCAGGCCAGCATGGGGTTGTCCTTGCCTCCACAACAGGGGTGACAACTTCAAGAGGTAAGCAGTGCGCATTGGTTCAGTTTAGTTACAGTCGGCGTTCGAACTTAGTAACAGAGGAGCTGCCTGTCCCTTGACAGCACTCCTGTCCCACTTCCTCCCCTGTTGAGGCCATCGAACTATTTTTTCTCTCTTTGTGGGCCATCTTCCCTATCCTCTGAAAAAGAACCTTTGCTTGTGCCTTCAATTGTGGCCAAGACTTTACCTGTTTACCAGGTTGAAAAATGATAAGATTTATGATTTTTTTCTATTTTGTGCTTGAATTGTGTTCTTTCTTCTTTACGGAAAGCAATTTTATCAGGAAAAAAAAATATTTCTGACAAGTTCCAAAGGGGAATTATAATATATTGTTGAGAAAAGTAAACCCATTTAGTAACTAGACAGATGAACATGTTCAAAATACTCTCGTGTCCCGCCCCACCGGAGCCTTTGCTACACGTAAATGTGAGAGGGGTTCTGTTTCCTGCTTTGTTTCTGAACTTTGCTGAAGCATTTTCTGCTGTTTTTAGGAGTAGCCAAGCCCTCTTGACCAGAGCCCGAAAAAGTCAGCCTTGCTGCCCCCAACCTGTAGCTTCAGCGAACCATTCGGGCTGCCAGGCACGTTGAAGATCCTGTGGGTGCAACTCCACAGAGACCAAGGGCAAGATAATCAGTCCAAGGAGACAGTTAATTTTAGTACAAAAGAGGTTAGATGTGATTTATTTCCAACACCAATGAACCAAAAGAGCTAACAGTCATCGGAACAAAACACAGAACCATCAAATACTCCGTGTAAAAATGGCTTGTGTCAGCTGGGATAGGCGTCGTCATTAGCAAGGGAGACAGGCTTCAGGTGGCTCCGGAGCCAACGTGGAGGACATTTTCAGGTTGTCTTTATAGGAAAACGAGTTTGAATCATCAAAGAGTTAGAGAAATGGATTTAGAGACAGGAAAGAGAATAGGAGAAGAAAAGAAGGCTAGGGAGGACAGGAGGGTTTTTATAGGAATATCATAGCTCATTCGTCATTTCGTTCATCATCATTATCTTCAGAAAGCATAATGCTAGGACAGGATCCATGCGACTTCTGCTGCCTCGTAATCACCCCTTTTCAGCTGCTGCGGTAGAATCCTCTCCATGGCTCCGTTTGCTGCGGAGCAGAGTTCAGTGTGCGCGTCGCCAAGTCCAGGAGTGCTCCCTCACCACGTCTCACCTCCAGGATGGACCTTCGGCAGGTGTATTGTTCTCCATTGGACCAACGTGTTCCCTTGCACTTGAGCTGAACACGAGAACTTGTCAAAGGCCATTGCTCATCGTCCCATTGTTGATTTATTTAACTCTGCAAAATAGCTTAAACAGCCGCTTTGCCTGTTCCTGAGACTCACAGTGCATCTGAATCCAAGGGCTTAGCGAAGACCTATGAAGCCCGTGACAATAGGATGAGGGCTCAGACGGGTATGCGCCAACTCCTAAATCCTTTCTTTGATGAGGCAAAACTTTAGACCCTTCCTGTTTTTCCTTTCAGATCATTATTTATCAGAAAACTTTGGGTCCTGAATCTTGTCCCCACTATTTACTTAACCCTGTCCTCTCTATAGTCACTGTATCATGCACATGTTTCTGTCATTGCCTTTGCCCAGAACATATTGCACACCCTTCATTTTCCCATGGCCTGAGCATAGGAGAGTCAGATAATCTGCTGTACGTAGATCAGCACTCGGCGTTTCTATTTTGAGTGAGCGAATGAAAGAACAAAAGCCATGTATTTTGAGTAATAATTAAATTGGGAATGCTGCTGTCTACATCTATCCCTGGAAAATAAGAAAGGAAGCATGCTGAGACTCTTGTATTTCTGAAAGGAAAACCTAAAAATGTCTTTCATCGCACTTAAAGAGGGGAAGACTCTGGAGATATTGATATGAGGGTACTGGCGTAGGGTCCAGGGCTGGAGTGAATTTAGGTCTGAGCCCTCATGTGCCTGTCTAGTATAGGTTTCAAAGCCAGGATTTATGGCTCACTTTCTCTCTACCTCCAGCCACCCTTCCCTTTTCTTAACTTTTCCTTATTGCTCTAACTGACAGAGAGCACAAGGTACTGTAACTGTTCTCAGTTCAAACAGGCAGTCCTATTGTCAGACCAAGTATCCAATTGTAGGTTTCAGAAAACATCTCCACCTCTCTTGCTTTTCTGTAAGTGTGTGAGCTTAGGTTGGGTGGGCTATATACTTAAAGGGGAAAATGACTTTAAAAATGTATCTGGGTGTGTTTGTCAAATAGGAGAGCGAACAACCATTTTTGACAGTGGTTAGGGAGAAATTGGATTTTCCTAATCACTCCAAAGGCATCCCTTGTATCACTCTAACACCACCTTTCTTGAGCATTGGTAATCCTCTGGTTACCAATGAATGGGCATTTAAGGCCTTTCTAGAAGTGCTCATCCTTCATTGTGTTCTATTAAAGCCTCAGGCATACACCCTGGCTTCCTCTATGACCTCATTTTTTTTTTTTTTTTTTTTGCTACAGTGCTGGGGAGCAAGGCTGCAACCACGTGGGGAGTTCCATGTGCGAATGTCCACATCCTTCATTCACATCCTTCAAGGGTTTCTTTTAACATTTTCTGATTGTGTTTCTGAGTACAGGGTGTCAACAGCTCTCAGAACTGTTAAGTTTTCTATTTATCCTCAGGCCAGGAAAAGGCACAGATCACTGCAGTGTAAAATTACCAGTGGTTTTGACAGTGACCTGGAAGAACTATGGAATGAAGAAATTTAGCCTTGAGAGCTGAGGTCCAGCCCCAGGCCCATCTTAACCAAGAAGTTCTGCTCAATTATACAGGTCAGGAGAAGTTCTGCTAGTCCTGAAAATATTGAACTCATCAAACTTAAGTTGGGTGTTGTTGACATAACTTGATGAATGGCCAGTTTTGGACACCAAGTACCGTATTTACTTGTTTATTTTCTCCTCCATTCCATTCCTACACAAGCTTAATTTTGAAAAGTCATTCTATGAGGTTTGAAATTTCATTTTATTTGTTTAGTAGGAGCTTTCCAAATCAGCATTATCTTTTCTGAAAGCTTAAAAAGATTAGTTGGAATGATGAAAGATCGCCATATTTACTGAAAATAGAAGGAGGGGGAATCATTGCTTTGGAACTGCTCTTGCCTAACCTTTAGAGAGAGAAAATGTCATAATGGTTAAGAATTCAGGCCTTAGGGGGCGCCTGGGTGGCACAGCGGTTAAGCGTCTGCCTTTAGCTCAGGGCGTGATCCTGGCGTTGTGGGATCGAGCCCCACATCAGGCTCCTCTGCTGGGAGCCTGCTTCTTCCTCTCCCACTCCCCCTGCTTGTGTTCCTTCTCTCACTGGCTGTCTCTCTCTGTCAAATAAATAAATAAAATCTTTAAAAAAAAAAAAAGAATTCAGGCCTTAGAGCTGGACTTCCTGGCTTGAACCCTAGCTCTGCCACTTCCTCGCTATGAATCAGCGGACAAGTTACCCTGTTTGCCTCAGTTTCATCATGGCACGGCAGTATTTTTTTAAGTAGGCATTTTTGCCTACTTCCTAGGACTGTTGTGAGTTACAAGGTATGAAGCACTCAGAAGAGTGCTTGGCACATGAAAAGTTCTCAATGAATGCTAGCTGCTATTTTAATAAGATGGTAACTTAGAATTGTTGCAGATGTATTGTGAATATGGAATCACAAAGTTCACTCTAGGCAGTACAGAAATATCTACTGAAAGAAGGGGATTGTGCCAATAAACACGATATAGCTAAAGATAGATGTATCTATATTAGGAGACAATTCTTATGTGTTTCCTCTATCAAGTCATCCCTTCATCAGATCCCGTGTTTAAACAGACCTGAGCCTTTTACATCAAGTTCTTAGTGTTTTCAAACCTTGGTGAGTAGTTACTTTTTAAAGGTGGTCTATTAATCTATTACCTTGCTTCCAGGGGCCATTTTAGCTTCTTGAGATATAACCTAGGCACTGGTCACTTGTTCCCTAAATGTAGGAGACACACATTAAGGTCTCTGGAGCTCCCTAACCTTCCTTAGGAGGACAGGAGTCCCAGAATCTGAAAGGATCTTCTAAAAATTCTTCCTTAATTTCCACTTTCAGGGCCCTTTTATATCTTCAATGGGAATGACAGATTTCAAGGATTATGCAATTGGTTCTTCTGTATTTCTCCTTTTGGAAATTTTTCATATGGTCTAGCACTTTCTTTGGAATGCAACATCAATTGTATATTGGTTGCATCAGTCAAAACTTCCAATTTAACTTTCTGTTACGTTTATAAACCCATCCATTGTATCTCGTCATGGTACACTGGACACCAAATATTTATCACCACCCAAGCCTCCATGTTGAACTAGTAGAGTCAGGGGTAAGTGAGGAAGGAAACTAACATTTATTGAGTTCAAGTAATTTGTTCAGGAGTCACATAACTAAAGAATGGCAGAGCCAGACTTCCCCTCCAGATCTGTATGATCTAAAACCTCCAGATCATTTGCTGTATCATGACGTATTTATGCAAAATATATCGAAGGAAATGCTTCATGACATCTTTTCTTCCTTGACCTCTCTTGATTATATTCATCATTCTCTTAAAATGCAGTCAAATAATTTTGTTTTTTTGGTAAATCTAAGAAAATGTCAAAAATTTAGGCATTTTATTTCCTTCCCACCCAGCCTCTTTCTTCTACCTCACGAATAAGGAATGGATAACATCCATTTTACAGCCTTTGAGGGCTTTTAAGAAAACAAAAACAAAACAAAAAAACAACCCCATAAAATTAGTGACTCTGGCATTTCCCCCCAAAGAATGTGTTTGCTTACTTGGTTATTAATATTTGAACTCCATACTCTAAATTCACTTTGTCAGAGAGGAGAAAATCTGTTCATGTGCATTTATGATTTATTTCTTCCCTAGTATCAATGTGAGTTTCAGAGGCCAAAACATGGCTTCTGCTTCCTAACCTTTTCTAAATAGATCTCTCTATTAAATGCCTTAAAACCAGTTTTTGTCCATATTTAGACACATACCTATGATACTTTAGAGTACCAAGGAAAGAAAGAAGCTCCTAAGAGAAAAACCAGGGGTAAAAAAAATAGGTTACTTTTCGGGGAATGAAAATCAGAATTGGTTTTGACTTCTCACTGGCAACACTGGATGCTGGAAGACAATGGAACAATGTCTTCGAAGCTCTGAGGGAAAATAATTTTGATCATTGAGTTCTATACCCAGCCAAACCACCAGCCAAGTAGAGAAGAGAAGAACACATCTAGCATGTAAGTAATGACTAGTATAGTATGATAGTAGGTGATGACTAGTATAGCATGATAGTAGCAACTCAACTATCATAATTTATACTTCTGAAGAAGGTAATTGAGAGGGAACTCCAGCAAAATGGAAAACATCATGAAGAAGGAAGGCTCCTAGATGAGACCTAGGAAACAATAGTTCTCACCTAGAAGGGCAGGGAGGGAAGTCAGCAGGTGCGTGGGCAGCGGCTAAGGAGTGAGCTGTCCAGATGGGAGCAGAAATTCAGACACAGCTGGGTGGATGTCTCAGGAAAGAAAGAGATTGGTCCACAAGTGAAAATATTTATATAATGATGATCACATCAATCCTGCATTATAGATTAGAGGTTACTGACTGTTATAGTCAGTCCCTAGACAAACCTCCCTAAGGCCTAATTATGATTGCAGAGAAGAACAGAAATATTATCGATTTTGACAATGGAAATGTATAAGTAGTGTTAGCAGATACAGGGATGTGGAATGGGAGGGCATGTGTAGGAAGAGGGAAGGACAGACCCAACAATATCTTTATCAAACACATATGAAGTTGCTGAAATGAGAAATAGACAGTGGGTATATTATTTAACACTACAAATGTAACCAATACAAGAACCTTAAAGCTCTAAGCAGTTGGGAAGAGGGAGGTAGATAAAGCAAGAGGGGAAAATGTAAGGGAACCAAATATGCATAGCAAGGAGTAAAGAGTTATTGTTTAAAATTGATAAAAAGAAAAATAAAGGGGTGCTCAGTCAGTTAAGCATCTGACTTCAACTCAGGTCATGAACTCAGGGTCCTGGGGTCGAGCCCCAGGTCAGGCTCTGTGCTCAGCAGGATGTCTGTTTCTCCCTCTCCCCCACCCCTTCCTCTGCTCATGCTCTCCCTCTCTCTCTCTCTCAAATAAATCAATAAAATCTTAAGGAAAAAAAGCAAAATAGGGATATAACCCTATTAAAATTAGAAAGATAAGCACTGAAGTATTATAAACAGATAAATAAATATACATGCATTATTAAAAATGATTATGTGTGGGGAGAGGAGTTAGGGATTGAGAATGAAAAAAGTATGGTTGTGGCTTTTCACTATAAGCCCTTATGACATCATTTGTTTTTCGTGTGCATGTAGTACTTTGAATATATATATTTTAAATAGCTCCTGTGAAACCATTTTCGTCCGTTGGCTATTTGAACATTCTAGTCTGTCCTGGGGATTGTGGTGGGAAGGATTGTAATCAAAGAAAACTGGTTTGTCCCCAGGTGTACGCAGATGGGAAGAAAGGTGGGGTGGGGAGGGTGGCCATCAGAAAGACCTCCTCAGCCAGGGATCAGAACGGATTGTGTCTTCTGGGAAGGTGTTCCACAGATTAAGGATATACAAATGAACTTCTCTACCAATTCAAATGAGCACAGAAGTCCAAAGAGGCAAAATCTGGAGCAGCAGGTGATTAAGATGGGGAGTGGCTGGAGTAAACCAGAACAAATTAGAAGTTTGCCTGATACCATCGTTGCGATGAGCAGAAGATGTAAGCCAAAAATATTTACCAGTCGGTTAGCTCAGCCTAAAATGCTACTGAATGTGGGCCAGGCTAGACAGGAACTAATCTTCATGATTTGAATCTAGGCAATGGGGAATGGAAACTCATGTTTCTCTACCCAGCTATTCTTGATTCTTATGCACAATTTCCATTTTGCCTTCTCACTACACGTACCACTAATTTTACCAATTGCTCTTGTAATTGACTTTTGCTACTGGAAGAAACTCCTAGAATGTTGGAATTCCTCTATTACATGTTTTACCCCAAAGAATGTGTCAATCAGCACTAAAGCAATAGTCGTGGGGCAGCCAGCCAGCTTGCATCTGATGACAACATTGCAGTAGAGGTTGCAATATGCTGACTTCGGAGTGAACACAAGACTCCGACTGAGATCCTGGAAGGACAGCCTGGAGCAGATGGGATGGGCAAGCAGGGTATTTGCCTCACAGCTCAGAGAAGACTAGTGGCTGTAAAATACTAACCCTTTGTTCTTTCCTGTTGCTCATAAGTGGGTAAAATGTTGCTCATAACTGGATTTCTAAGTCTGACAGCCTAAAGCAAGCTTTGGCCCAATGATTTTCATGGACATTTGTGTTTACTTCATGAAAGTGGAACTAACAATAAGAATTACAGGAATTCAGGGGGTTTTAGCAGTTGTTTACTTTTTTTTTTTTTTGCAGACTGCATTTACAAGAGTTTAATATTTAGGGGTGCCTAGGATGTTCAGACAGCCTCAGATGCCTTGTGGGATGTTGAGATGGACAGTTTTCAAATGAGCACAGAGTTTCTGAATTCCTTGAAGCCATTGTGAGACCTTCCTTGAAAGAACACTTGGCCCCTGTGCACATATTTACTACGCCTCTCCATCATTGGCAAGGTTGGCGCCAACACTACGTCAGGAAATGGGATTCTGGGGCACAGAGGTAATCCAGAAAGGCATCAGTGGATTCCAGAGTAAACTATCCAGACAAATCAAACAGGAAGTCAGTTCTATGGTCTATTTAGTTTAGTTATAAAAGGAACACCATTTCTCCAATCCATCAAGTTCCTGGTTCTGACAACTTCCATCAAATCCTTGGCAGGACATACCCAAGACTAAGAAGTTACAATTCTCTAGCAGGGGAAAAAGGTCCCTGAGAAAGGTTCTTGTCTGTCACCACCCCATGGGCACTCTGGGGATTCTTCCTTTTAAGAGCCTTGGAATCCATTTCATGATGTGTCAGCATTTCCCTTAATATTTATTAGTTTTCTTTCTCTCTGATGGCGTGGAGGTTGAAGAGAAGGTTGGGATTTGCTACCAAGAATCACTGTGGCCTGAGCTCTCTAGGGTTCTACCTTCATCTGCCCTCACTTTCCTTTTGTTACCTTTGTGGATAGCTCATCTGTAGAAATCCTCCCATGCCCTTCGGTAGACTTGGCATCAAGCAAGTTGGAGGTTTTCAAGCTCTCCAGCGGCAGAGACTGAGGCTGTCACTGGGGAAGCTGCACCTGGACTGGACCCATTTGTACTGATGGCACTGGGTCCTGCACTATCTGTGCAGCCCTAAAAATAGCTCTCAATTAACATTGCATTTCAAGAATTGGAAAATTTCCCAGAAGTCCATTCTTTTTTCCTTTTCTATTTCATTACATTTTGCAGTAATAATACACAAGCCTGCAGAAAACATGACGGGTAATGAAAAAATGTAATTAATATAAGCAGTGTAAAGCATGTTTTTTTTTTTCTCTGTTGTCCTTGCAGAAAATTGCTGCTTTAAACCAAGCAGGATGTGAAAATGCATAAAACCCCTCTTTAATCTGCTGTGGTTTGTAAATATCTTATGCAAAAGAGTTGAAGTCAACTGTCAGATTTTTTCTTTTTAAACATTGTCACATATTCTTGTAAAACATTTTTTTCCTGCAGGACAAATTGAGTGATCGGGATAACTAGTTTTGAGGGGAAAGGAATGGGGGCGACGGTGAGGATTCTCAACAATAAACCTAAAAACAGGAAGAACGTGCTTTTTAGAATCTCTGTCCTTTGCATTCCTCTGAACAGTGTTAAGTGTGCTGCTTGCCGTCCACTCAATTTTGGTACAGTACTTGGGAAAAGGAAATTATTGCTACTATTTCACACCAACACGCCCCATCCCATCAATTGAAATAAAGTGATAAAGAGGCCAAGAGGCTGTGGTATATGCCGGTGCTCCTCAGACCATTTCAACTCACTTATCTGTACCACGAGCAATATGGAGAGGTGTGTGACTAGAAGGTCACAGTGGAATCTCAAAGCTGAAATACAAAACATTATTCCCAAAACAGCTTCCGAGGCCAGACGGGAAAATGCTTATAGTTTGTTTTCATTTGTTTTTCCTTTCTTTTCTTTTCTTTTCTTTTTTTTAACTGCTGCCGACATCCATTATTGGTTATTGTTTATTTCTATCTTGATCTGGGTTCTAAAAGTTTCCCCGTGGCCCTGGTGTGTGTGAACTTTTACATTTCACTTGGGAACTGCCGGCCCCGTCCCCTCTGCTGCGCTGGGATCCCCGGCAGAAGGCAGGTTCCCCAGCTGGGAAGCGGTGCCTCTCTCCTCTGGCGATGGGGGCAGCCGTTTGGAGTCCCGGATGTAGGAAATGAACTCGTCCGCGCCCCTACAGTCCCGAGTGCACACCTGGCACCCAGGAACCTTGCACCATAGACGCGCACACGCGTGAGCTCACTGGTGATGGCGTCTCCTCACCAGAGCTGTAGCCGGCGAGAGAAGAAGGACTTCGGGATGGTAACGAACATTCTCCACTCCCTCCCTTTCTGCCTGTTCCTCTCACAACACACACACACACACACACACACACACACACACACAGGGCCTTAACCTTTTTAAAACACAGGGGCCAGGCAGAAAAAAAAGAGGGGAGATTCATCCTACAAAAGATAGCCTTTTTCCCCAGAGGGTCTGAAGGAGAAATTTCCACCAACAGCTAAATCCCTCCCACCACCTCTCTGTGCACATGACTGTGCTATGCCCACCACCTCTCCGTGCACATGACTGTGCTATGCCCACCACCTCTCCGTGCACATGACTGTGCTATGCCCACCACCTCTCCGTGCACATGACTGTGCTATGCCCACCACCTCTCCGTGCCCATGACTGTGCTATGCCCACCACCTCTCTGTGCACATGATTGTGTTATGCCCACCACCTCTCTGTGCACATGATTGTGCTATGCCCACCACCTCTCTGTGCACATGATTGTGCTATGCCCACCACCTCTCTGTGCACATGATTGTGTTATGCCCGTCCCGCGCTAGGACTCACGGGCGATGGCGTAAAATGTGACCGGTCAACTCTTAGCTAACTCGCTTCTTGCACCTCACCCTAAAACTAAGGAAAAGCAGCGGCGGGAGGGATGTCGTAAGTCACACAGCTGCCGCACCGCCTTCCAGTCCTGAAGCCAAATTCACGGGAGAGTCTAATAAACTATCTCAACGTCTTTTCTCTCGATTCCTTGTAAGTGTTTGTGCCAAAGTCGGAGCGACGGAAGCCCGGTGAGGGAGGTGCTGGCTCGGGAGCACCTTGGGCTGAGTGTGTGCGTGCGTGTGAATGAAGAAGTGCGGGGGCTGTCCCTACAAATGCTGGCTGCGGACATTCAACCCCAAGTTATCATTAAAGAGCGAGACCCGTGTGTAAACCAAGCCTGCTGGGGCGGGGTGTCCTCGCTATTTCCAGCTCCTCGTGTAATCTATGGCCTAACTCTATCATCTCCTAAAAACACAGACTTCTAAGAGACACGGTGCCCGATGACAACAGCGAGATACCTAATGGAGCAGGTAACCCAGGACACTGTGAAGAAGTCCAGGGACAAGCATGGGGGGAGGCCAAAGACCGGCGAAGTCACGCGCTGATTTGGATTATGCTAGCATGAAAATGAGGGGGAAAATCACCTTAGACGTTTCACTTGATGTTGTTCCAAACTGTAATAAAAAACATCAGGTTGCATTACCCTTCCCAAATATCACATTCAGCTCTCGGCACTTCCCACGTCCCAAAGAGATGTTTGCAAGGCAGCTAGATTTCTTGGCCCCAGAGAGTAGAACAATTACGGAAACATAGGCAGAAGCCATCCCCGGCCTCTGCTGACCCTACGGCCCGCAGGAGAAATGAGGTGGCTGGAGGAGGTCCCCGCGGAGCAGAGGATCCTGGACTGGGGCAGGTTAGGGAGGAGACAAACAAACGGATCTCTCCCTGGGGAACTCTGCACGCCTCTCAGGAACTGTCGTGCCTTCTCAGAGAATGGGATCTGCTTGTTTGCGAATCCAAAGCACCAAGTGGGTAGCACAATGCGATGTTTGTAAATATGATAAACCATTACAATATTACAGCTTTTCATTCGGAAAGCCATTTAGGCAAGAAATGATTACTGACCCATGATATGTAAATGACAGAAATGCAGACATTAGTATTTGGGTCAACTCGTGTATTTTTCAACCATGAAATGAAAATCTCAGTGTTCACATTCCAATTCATACATGAAAGCATCACGGTGCTATTAGCTGACTATTGTGTTAATTTATTATTGTCTTAGTTAATGTTTTCAGAGCCACCATGAAGTTCTATCTCTACTTTCAATGCACCAATGTTGCAACTGAAAGAGGGGGACACGTTCCTCTGAGCCAGCTGGTCTCCTGAGGGAATGCTCCTTTTGTTGAGGAGAAAGGAAGTGACTCTGAAGGACACGTTGGGGACATTCTCCCCAAATATTTCAAATATGGGATCAATCAATCACTTCCCTTTCTTTTGAGTTCACGAAACCACAAATGTGTGTTGAACAATCATGGTACTGTGACAAGGTCCTAGGTGCCATTGGGGCCACAAAAGAATCCCCGAAGGACTTTTGTTTCTAAGGCGGAGCAAGAGCAGACTCGCTATGAGAATGGTGTTAAGAACTTAGTAGGAGAGAAAATTTAGGTAGTCTTCCTGGAGGAGGTGGAGCTGAAGGGTAATAGGTGAAAGGAAGGAGAAAAGCCGTTCCAGGTAGACAGCCAGAGAAAAGCTCCAGAGGCTGGCGTTCCATGCCACGTGAGCGGAGGTCTGACGGAACAGACACGGAAGGTACAGCAAAGGTATAGGAGCGCATATGGAGACGCCATGTTGCGCCTGACACACACGATGTGGGCCACTGAGCACCGTTCAGAGTGAACCACTGGAAAACAGCCGGGGCCTGCATGGACGACATGGACATGCAGCAAGGGTTGGAGCTGGGGAGACGGCAGCAGGAAGGCCAGCTGCGAGGTAGGACTAGCAATTCAAGGCTGGGGAGGGAGGGCCCGGAATGGGGGTGGTTCGCCATGTGTGTTGGGAGAAACGGCAGAGCGATGGGAAGGAAAGGGTGGTGTGGTAGACAAGGAATGGAAGGTTAGAGATGCATCTAAATGCTGCGTGCAGAGGGGCAGCTTCACTATCAACCCTTAAGTCCAATGGTTTAAAGGGCAGAATGAGTATAGGGTGCAGAGAGTAAGGAAATGCTGATGGTTTTGCCTTTTAATCGCATTAATCGGCTAGAGGGAACTCTCAGTATTTCCACCGTGCAACTGAATCTCCCCTCCCTTCACCTCATACATTAGAGCCCCGAGACGGGGTAGTACTGAGATCTTTGGCTCCATTCAACCTTGGCCATTGGATCTGGGGTGTGCCGACACTGTAAAGACAGGCACTTAGTAAAATCCTTTGCTTGGGGGTTTCAAGGTCAAAAGAGATGTCCTGCCTGCGAGGGGATGTGAGTGGCAGGATAGTTTTGAATAGGTGGGCTCCACCCATAGTTCTCAATGGAGGTCATACTGCCCCCTACAGAGCGCATTGGAAATTGGCGGCGGCATTCTTTGGATGTCACGAAACAGGGTGGGAACCAGGGATGTGAGAGGTCTGCTGTTCACAGCACAGTCCCACACGCTGAAAACTCATGCAGCATCCCACACGGCCAGGCATTCGTGTAGGTAAACCTGTTTATAATTATCTAAGCCTACAACCTAACTCCAATTTACATATTTTACTGCCCTGTTTAATACACACTAAATTTTCCATGAATTTACAACTACCATGTATATTGAGGGAAGATTATATTTTGTTTTGTTCAAAACTTTGCCAAGAATTGGACACCGAGAGAATCACATCGTTGGCAGCAGGCTGCTGTATCTGAGGGGCATTTGTGGCCTCATTCCACACATCGATGCAAGCATTTGATTGCTTTTTCATGCTTTCCATATGTACATGTTTAAATACACATTATTTTATTATGAATTGCTTTCCTTTTGTTTCTTCTATTATATTTAGGGTATTATATGGATTAAACAATTGTGTCTATGTAACACACTGTATTTAAAATATACACGTTCTGTGAATTATATTTCAGGCTAGTAAAAGGGGGGTCACGAGATCTTTGTTACAGAAAGACACATTGGTAAGAGTACTCTTTAATCCCCATCACCTATTCAAAGGGTACACTGATCATCACGAGCACTGAGTAATGTACAGAATTGTACATGCGAAACTAATATAATGCTGTATGTTAACTATACTGGAATTAAAATAAAAGGCTTAATTTAAAAAAGAAAGAGATGTTGGGTTTGATGGGTGAGAACCATAGAGTTTGAAACACAAGAAACTTGGACACGACTCCTTATGATTGACCATCTTTGATTATTTTGTTTGTATTTATATATAAAGATATATATAAATACGTAAGTAAATATATGTATATGTAGATATATTTAATTATTTTTCATATATTTATATATTTTAATTTATATTTTATTTATTTATATCAATCTGTGGATCTCTTTAAAAAATCATTACCATATACTGTATTATTTGTTTCAGGGGTACAGGTCTGTGATTCATGAGTCTTACACAATACACAGCGCTCACCACAACACACACCCTCCCCAGCGAGGCCTACGGGAAGCCAAAGGGGTTAAAGCGCCGTGTCTGCATGCGGTAGATGAAAAAGCGCAAGCCACGGACTCTTTTCTAAATCTTATGCCTCAGATCTTATTCCAGTTGGGCCTGGTGGCTTACCGCAGGCTGGGGGAGGCCAGAAGAGAGTGCATAAAGTGTAATATCCTGGACATGGCAGTACGAGGGGCCAGGTCAGAGCAAGGCACCACTTCAGATGCCCACAAGTGGGGTCCAGAAACGAAAGAACAAAGCTGAAAGCCAGCACTCATGTCATGGGGGGCTTTTTAAAAGTCGGACCTAGAGTTCAAGGTAGCAGTCCAGAAGTCAGGTCAGGGGCTGAGGTCTGGGGCACAGCAGCAGTGAGAAGGTCTCCATGTTGAGTCATAGATGCTGAGGTTAGAGCGGCTTAATATGTTTTGCTGCAAGTGGGGGTGATTTGTTTGCTGTGTTTTGAGGAGGAGGCCAGATGTGGAGGCTGGGAGCCACCCTGGACCTGACACTCAGTTTTATCATCTAATTGGAAGAACCAAAGCACAAATACACAGCAAGCGAGTCAACCAGACGGTTGTTAAGAAAGAGTACGGGCAAAAATTCGAGGGTCTCCGAAACCCTGCACTGCCTCCCTTGGATCAAGGAGGACCTGAGACTCCGGGGCATGAGGACTTCACTCATCTGTTTACTCCGCTAATCAACAAACACTTAGGAGTCCCTGCTACGGGATAGGTGCTGAGAATAAAGAGGTGAACAAGAGAGGCACTAACCTTGGTGACACAGATCACAGGCTAATCTGGGTGTCGGAGAGGTGAACAGGCTAGGGCTGCTCCCAGGGTTTAAGCGACTTCCTGAGGCCAGTGGGGCACCTCCAGAGCCTGCCTTTGAGGAGGTGCTCTTCTTGCTGCTGAGGGGCTGCTAACTAACATTAATCGTTCGGTGCCTTGTTCTAAGACTTAATGCTAAAGGAAGCTAAAACTCTCATTAATATAAACTCTTAGAGTTAGGGTTTGGCAAACTTCTGTAAAGATCCAGAGAGTAAATATTGTAGGCTTTGCAGGTGTGTCATGCAATATAATTCTTGTTGTGATTTTGTCAGGCATCTGAAAATGTAGAACCCATTTTTAGCTCATAGGCTGGATTTGGCCTGCGGGCTCTAGTTTGCTGACCCCTGGTCTACACAGTTCCTTTTGTCTACAGACCAATAAGACATTCAATAGCGTTGGTGGGTGATGATAAGTAATATTTATTATAAGTAATATTTGTAGAACACTAAACATTGCCTGATGTTATATATGTATTATCCCACTTGGCCCTGAAAACAATAGGACTGGAGTAGGCAAGCCGAGTACTACCATCAGTCTTCATTTCATCCATAAGTCTGTTGAAGGTCAGGAATGTTCAGTCACTGCATTAAGTCAGGGAGCCACAAAAGCCAGAGGGAGACTAGATCTCAGTCTTTTGATTCCAAAGCCTGTCCTTGACCTACAGCTACTTTGAACTGGCCATACAACCAAATTACTCCCAACGTTCACAGGTCACTCTAGTTTAGAGTCTGAATGCATTTTGCAATTAAAGGCTTATTCTTAAATAGCGAACAAGCAAACGTTGGATATGGTCCGAATTACGTCAGTGCTTACAAGAGGAGGATTAAGTAGACTGTTCTATGTCCAGGCACTGTTCTAAGACAAAATCCCTGCTCTAATGAATGAGTCAGTTACATTTTAGTGAAAATCACTCTAATGACACAATAGTAGGAAGAGAAGCAGCTACCTAAATGCCATGCATTGTGTTTGAAGTTACAAATGTTTTATCACCAATCTTCAAAATGGTGCCACAGACTGGTTCTTGTTTTCTCCGTTGTATAAGTACCTTAGTAATAATAGCTAATAAGTAGAACTTAATGAAGGGTAGGAAAGAAATGCTCAGAGGAGATAAGATAGCAGATAGGTGGCCAAGGGGGATTTGAACTTGACTCTCTATATATACCCTATATATATACCTAGACTATATACCCTAGACTCTCAGGCCTTCTGTTTTGGGCTAAAGCAAATCCTCAGGCCATGGCCGTTGGACTGTACCAACACAACTCCACTTTTCCATGCCTGGTGGATTTAAATCAGATTCCTTCATCTTAGTATTCCATCATTTATGAGGCAAGGCCACCAGAGAGCACTTACTCATTAGTGCTCTGTACTGTGGTGACTGCTGAGATGGCACTTTGGGCGTCATATAATGCTATCTTCTAAAGCTTCTAGCGTTGAAGTAATTGCCTCATGGGTTACGATTTCATCAGTGTTCCAATGCCGCTGTTGGCATGCAGTTGGGCAATTCTGAGGCATAGACATGTACCTCAAGGTTTCAGGGGACATTGGGTTTACTTTAAAATCAGTTAAAGGAGAGAAAGTAGGTGGGAGTGAAGCCCTGGTTGGAAGTCCCCCCTTCCTCTGGCACACTCAGTCTGTGTTTACTTGCTCTAGTCAAAGAAAGGCCACCGAGAGCTCTCTCTAGGTATCATGAACATTATTATTTAACTTGCATGATTATAGCAAAATGGAAGGTTCAGAATCAAATGACCTTTCTTTGGTTCCTCAGTCTGTTGTGGCACGGGGACACACGGGAGGTTTTGTAGAACGCTTTTTTTCAGTCACTGGGAAATTACAGATCCTTAAGGAAGGGGGTGGGGGAGACTCTTGGGGACTGAATTTTAGAGCTCCCAAGTTTTCTTTGATTGAGACTTTGGCAGAAAATAGATTTTTTTTTGCATTAAAAAGGAATACTGAATAACGTGTAAACGGTTTTTCCTTATAAATACATTTATCTGAAGAACTTCATTATTGCATAAATTACTTTTTCAAAATTAATTTCTAGTTTTTTTTTTAAAAAAGATGAAATCCATGTTTTCAATGTGCCATTAGGAAAGCTCAGTGATCACATATAATAACAATGTATTAAAAGCCATACAGAAAAGAACCCATTTTTAAAAACCCATAACTCAACAGACTAAAAAAATGACAGACTAGCCATTCATGCAAATTAGCTAACTCACATTTATCAGAGAAAATACTTCATAGCATTAACAACACTGTCATTTAAGAAAAATTAAATGGGTCCCAGAACCACACATTTATTTTTACTGCATTCATTATTCATTCACTTGTTTCTTTCTTCCTTTTTTTTTTTTTGTTTGAAAGTTTTGAATTCAAAGTTCAGTAGAGGGAGAAGCAGATGATTTTCCCATTTTCGTGACCCCGTGGTTAGCGGCAATAAAGCAACAGGAACTAATCTGGCTTGAAACGTGTCCAAACCCACATCTCCCAGTGTGCACAAAAGGCAAAAAAAGTAAGATGTGCAGCGGATATTAACATGAGTAATCTTGGAAATCTAAATATTAAACATATGTCAAAGATTATCAAATGCACATCCACAGGTCTTATAGAGATGTCTTTCATCTGAGGGGCTCCAGCCTATTTCAATGTGCACGGGCAGGTTCTCTGGTCCCAGGCCTCATCGAAGCTTGGCATACCCAGTGACGACAGCACAGCGTTTCATACGGGTGCTTGTGAAGCCATAACTCCCCAGCTCCACCCCTTCCTGAGAGACAAGCTTATTAATCTCCACCCCCACCTGGAGATAATGCTATTTAAATCCAAGTTGACTAGCTCATTTGCCCAGTAAGTGAAGAGTTTGGGAAATTTCCTGGGGTCTTTGATTGTGTTCTGATGCCAAAGTCCTAAAAGCCATATTCAACTCCATCTACAGGGCTCTTATCATAGCAATCCGGAGAGGAATGTTCCAGATGCGACACTGAGAAGTAGTATTATTGTCTTATTTCCTGGGCACCGTGTGAAGGCTGGGACGTAATTCCTTCTGTCCATTAGTAATATGGGCTTTTAATACTTGGCATCTTCTCTTCAAACCTTGTTCTGCGGGGTAACTGAAGTTACATTTTGGAAATACTTAAGGGTGTAATGTTATAATAGGGAACCAGCCTAATTTTTTTTTCCAGTGTGTATATTGGCTGTTGAAGAATATTATTTTATAAAATCTCTGAGTGCAGCATGACCTTACTTTTTCTTAGGCTGTTTTGTCATCGGTAAATTGCGAAAGAAGGGCTAACTCTCAGTATTTCACAATGAGATCATGTTTATGAGAAGACTTCGTAAACTCTAGAGCTTTAAACACATGTAGAATATTATTATTACCATAAAGGCACATCTACCCGAAAGAGGCCACCCCGAGTGATAACTGGGGCACCGAAATCCAATTTCGTTTCCACATCCATTCATCCTTGGCAAATGTCAGAGCTTTGTACCTTGGGCAGAGTCGTCGTGATTAAGCTAACTGTGTCGCCCTGTGCGTAGGCAGTGGGCAGGCTGAGTGAGTCAGAGACCCAGCTCTTACCCTCGTGCTGTTGCCCGTCCGGGGGCCGGCACCTGCAGCTGCTCAGCAAATGTGTTTGGAATTGAACCGAACTGCGCCGAGGGTGCGAAGGACTGAGCGTGAACGAGGCGAGTGAATGGAAGCAACGCTGCCAGTTTGGTTGAACCTCTCTCTCCAGGGAGGTGGTGTGACAAGCCCTGTTGCAGGGCTCGCTGTGAGACAGGTTGCCCGAGGACCGAGAGGCACCAGCCCTTCTCCACGGAGGGGGAGCAGAGTGTCCAGCGCAATGAGACGGCGCGGTCGCCCTTCTGATGCCTTCTCTCCCCTTCTCCTCCGCTTTTCACCGCCTGGACCCAGAGAAGCGGCTCAGCCCCTTCCTGTCTGTTGCGTATAGGCTTTTCCTCCTTCTGTGAGGTGGACGAAGCTTAGATTCTTGGGGAATGGGAGGCATTCTCCAGCTCTGTTCTTCAGGGAATTTGCGGGAGCTATAAAAGACAATCTGCAGTTTTTGCCACTCGGTGGGAGTTTGGGGGGGGGGTGGCATTTTAGGGAAAGATCTGAAATACGTCCGCACGCACTTTTGGGTGGGAGATTTGCTTATTGAATCCATCCTTAAACCAAAGTGTATTGGTCATTAAAGTAACACATCATTTATATTAAGAATAATCACCCTATTAATGTCTCTTTCGACCTAGTATATTCTCCTAGACTACATTTTGAGAAATAAAGAAAAATATATTCTCAGATGAACTTGCTTTTGTCAGTGTGTTCCCAAATAATATGACTTGGTTCTCCTCACGCACATTTGATACCCCCCCCCCAGCTTTGGAATAGAAACTATTATTATCAGCCGAAAGAGTCGCAGAACTGAACGCACTCTTTCTTGTCAAGAACAAAGGGTTAAATGAGAGGCGTGGCTTACTTGCTATTGTCTGAGTTACGGAAGGTTCCTTATACGCAGCCTGCTCGCCTCTCTTCCGGCAGACTTCTCTTTCTTCCATCTGTATCTTTATATCTTAGAAACTGAGTGTTCGAGACCATCAGTCCCCCGGAGCCTCACCTACCCGGGCAGAGATGCAAACAGATCTGGGTTTGCAGCGCTGCCTGAGCCGTTTCCCTCTGGACTCAGGAAACCGTGCTCTGGAAGAAAAGCCTAAATGCAAAAATCACATTTTAGCTGCTCTCTAATAACTTTCTTTCATCCTTTTCCCAGACATATTCTCCCCCCAAACACAGAGAAAGCGTTGCCTTCGGTTCTAAGCTGCAAGGCATTGAAGAGAGGAGTGAGGACTTGCGGAAGATCTAGGTTTGGGGTCATTGAGATGGAATATGATTCTTCGGCTGATTCAGGTGAGCCCATCAGAAACTAATGAAAGTTGCTGAATGGGATGGCACACCAGCCCTCAAACGCTTGTACGCTTTCTCACCTCGATTTTAGAGTGAAATATTAGATGAAAATTTTAAAAAAAGTGTCTAAAACGGAACTCTAGTGACTTACATGTTCACATTTTCAGAGAATGGAGTATGTTTAAATGAAAATATTGATAAAATATTGATTTAATATGCCACGCTCAGCTTCTAACTGATCAAAAGCCTACAGTCTGTTTCTGCCGAGTAACTCTTCAACGAAAACGGTTCACTTGGCGTCTGCATACATATGTGCACATATATTTACTGGGATCAGCCAAAATTGTAAACTGCGGCTAATTGGAAAGTCAACATGTTCATTGCTATTTAGTTTATTAAAAAATGTGTCTGATTCTTTAGAGACACCATATGAAGAATAGCATGGCCAGCTACAGGCATACATATTTTTGCTTGGGGCTTGATTCCCATAATCCAAGCATTTCAAAACTGTTATTCAGAACCAAAGAGCAGCTAGCTATAGTTGGATTAGACTTTCAGAATCTTAGAAGTTACTGAGGATGTCAGAGATCATGGAGTCCAGTGTTTTTCAGACCCTGCTGATGATAGTAATTCCTGGTTCTTATTCCAGACCTACTGAAGTTGAATCTCCAGGGGTGGGGCCTCGGAAACTGTTTGTTTAAACAACGTGCTATTTTTATCATCAGGATAGTTTAAAACAGACCCAGTCCACTGGTTCTTAGCCCTGGTTATGTATCAGAATTGTCCGTAGAGGTTGTTGAAAAGGCAGAAGCCTGGGTGGTGGGCACCCTGCCCTTGGATTCCAATTCCACTTTACGCATCTACGTTCCTAAGCAGCTTCATGAGTCAGTATCTTTAATCAGGCAGTATCAAAGCAGGTTCGTGAGTCAGTGATCTAGTCTGACCTCCTCCATGTCAGGAAGCTCTTCCAAAACATTCTGCTTAAGGATTCTGGCTCAAAAGCCAGCCTTTCCCTTGTTGGAGGAAATTATGGCTCATCATTTGAGACATTACTTCCATTTATTGGGCCAAATTACGACTTCCTGAAACCTCTACCCACCGTTCTCAGTGTGTCCTCCAGAGCAACAGAAAGATTATTTCAAATGTGTAGCTGCTAGACGGTGTTCATAGATGTCAGGTCTTTTCCCCGGTCCCCGTGTAAGTGTCCTCCAAGAATGACAGACCCCCTGCTTGACCTAGTCCTTCACAAACGATGACCCTGTAAATCACCTCTTTTTCTCACAGAGCCGTTCCACTTTTAAAAGCACTTTTTGTGGTTTCCATATTCTTAGAATCTTCATTACCTGAATCCACACACGCCGTAGCATCTTTATTAAAACGAGTGTATCCCACAAACACTATTGAGCACCCACTGTATATCAAACTCTGCTTTAATACGAGACCCCACGATGACTGCAGTGACCAGAAGTCAACCCAGGACGCCAGCTGGACTCTAAGTGAACCTTGGGGGGATCTGGTTCTGACCCCATTGTTTCAGTAGCGCAGCCCGTGACCGTACGGCTATTTTGAAAGCCATTCCACACTGTTAATTTACTCTAGGTTAGAATTGAACACCTCAGGACTTCATATACGTTACTGTTGTTAGTATTATTATTACCACCGTCACTATTCTAAGCATTATAAAAGATAACTTTTGAAGAATGATATCTAGGGTCTCTATATCACTCTTTTATATCTCTAATTCTCATGGCAGCTCTGTGAACTTGTATTATTATTTCTAACTTATGGATGGAAAAACTGAGATTCAGAGACGTTTAGGGTATTGCTTGAAATTGCATATGTAATATTTAGTCAAGCTAGAACTTGAACTCAGACCGCCTGACTCCAAATCTGAAACGTTTCCTATTGTTTCACGAGGCCAGGAAAAGAGAGGGCTTACCTGCCTATAAGTTAGCAAGTGGAGCGGAGGAGGGCAGGGCGTTACTGTTTCCTACCTAGTTATGTGTAATTACCTTCGTGCTTGCATTATAGCCTCTTGATTGGTTGATCAATTGTTAAGTCCTTGATTGATCTATCAGTATATTGGCTGTCTTTGTCTTCAATTAGTGTCATCCACGAATCAAATGTGCCTGTGTTCTGATCTAAGTTATCAAAATCTCTGAAAAGGACACGGCCAAAGAGAGAACCCACTGGCATAGTTCTGGGATTCCCATCCCTGGGTTAGCGCTGAAGTCGGAATGAACACGTTAGCCCTGATTTTCAACCAGCTAGAGTTTTGTGTACCTGTGTCATCATTCTGCTCACGTGCCCCCGTCTCAACATTCAAAGAGATCATGAAAGCCTTTGTCTCTTGTCATGCTAAAGTCCTGATACCTTTTGTCTGTGGAATTCCCCTGAGCCACCAAAGAGAAAAAGGGTCACTTTTTAGCTGAGTGGGCCATTTTAAGTGTCCCCACAGAGTAAGTTACCTCAGTAATCAGAAGAAAATACTCGAGGTGTTCTTTTCAATCTTGGAAGGGCCCTGTAGGAACCCCATCCTCCCAGATCCAGCATGGCAGTCACCTTCCATGGGAAGCCTTTTTGACCCTCCTGCAGATGTGGCAACACCCTCTGCTCTGCCCCAGCACGTGGGGCATTTCTCTGAGACGGCACCTACCACATTACCTCCTAGTTATTTGTTTTCTTTCCACCCTCAATATTTGGACTTCTTGAGGGCAAGGATTGCATTTTATTCACCTTGGAAGTCTTCCACGATCTAGTGTCGTGATTATGGCACAGTAAACTTGTGCCAAGTGAATGGATGTGTGGTTGAATACATATACGGATGTGATATAAAGTTTTCCTGTAAAGTTTTTATTAGATAAACCACATCCACAAGAGTCCCCTTTCGATTTCGTTTGGGCTCTGGCACTTCTTATTAAAGATGTCCAGGAACAATGGGCGAAGCTTGATCAGGAAAAGTCCAACATTCATCTATTGCTGAGAAGGAAGAATTAATCCTTTGGCCCCCTAGAGTAGTTGTAGTTTTAAGATTAATCTTAACTCTGTTTGTAGCCTATAAAACAAAACTAATTGCAGAATTCAAAGCGTTAGAGCATTTTTAGGTGGCTTGATGGGAAAGCATTGAAATAAATACAAACATTTAGATAAAACAACCATTTTAATAGTATTAACTCTGCCAATTAATGATAATGGAAGAGCCGTCCAATTAGCTAAATCGCTAATAGTTTTATCAAGCAGAGGTTGGTAATTTAAAGCAAACAAATTCTTTCTAATTTTATCCACTTGCACACCAAGATATTTAAAGGATAACAGGGGATACAATAAAGAGTGTTGCTCAGGAAGAGCTATATTTAAATCTCCTAATGGCTATAACATAGAGTTACCCCAATTAGTCAGAAAACCCAAGCAGTCAGTAAATTCTTTCAAGCCTCCATAATTTGGGGTAAAAATAAATGAGATACAACAAAGGTGCTGCTTGCAACCAGCAGCATCATTATTGTATTTGGGGAGGACAGAGAGTGCCTGGAGACAGTCAGGGGCGTAAATTTAACTCATCGAATCCGGCGATCGCGAGTGCTCTGTACTCTCGCTGTACTTCACACAGCGTTTCTGAGGGGCTTTGCAGGAGGTCGCGGCACAACACTCCTTTACAGGGCGGAAGACCTGGGGGAAGTTCATGTGCTCAGTCCCACACCAAGGCTAGGACTTTCCCCGTCAAACCTCCATGGAGAATTCAGGCACATAATTGGATAATTCAGGAAAATCCTCTTAGGACCAGAATGATGTTAACATTTCTTACAATTCCAGTTTTATTTTTCTCAAGGGAATAGACTTTTAAAAACATCCGCATCATCTGGATATGTGAGCTTCATTAGCGGGGATCTGGTCAGGTAAGGACAAGTGACAACTGATAGACTAGAAAGGGCCTCTGTAGTCTATCTTCTGTTTGAGCCCAAGATCAACCCTTAAAATTTCAGGATTAATGATGCTGTTTATCCCAAATTAGGGCGCTGCCAACCAAGCCTCGTGCTCAGGTGGGCGAGCTTTGAAGGAAAAAGGACAAAATGGAAAGCATCTCCAAAGCATTAGCTCTGTCAGTGTTAGCAGGAGGGAAATATTCTTTGACTATAATAAAAACTACAGTTTATAGAGGCACTTTCTATGAATCAAGCACTGTGCTAATATCTTGATATTCATTATTCTTCAAGATTCCCATCAATAAAGCAGGGTATTGTCCCTGCTGTAGAGATGAGTTTATTGGGGCTTACAGGTTAGAGTAGCTTCCCACCGCAACGCGTCTTGGAGCCAGGATTCAGTCGGGCTCTAATTACAAAGACGTTGATTTTTACCTGGATCGTATACCGCCATCCTGGTCCCAGCAGCTGGCATATTGTCAGTTCTCAGCGTAGATTGCAGGATGATGACGGTCTCCATGTGTTCCAGTGGTACAGAGAACAAATACCCTGTGGACAGCCCTGTGGGGTAAATACAGAATGAACTGGACCCAGCTGGGCATTTGCATCAAAGTGCCTCACCAGAGTTCCCAGCTGGTCTGGCACAGTGCCCAGGCACTGCCCTGGAGTCCAAATGGAATGCTCTTTGAGATGCCTCTGGTTTTCATTTTCCAAGTCTTGCCACACACAACAAGTGGGTCTGGGAATGGCCTCGGAGTCCCAACCCTGCCTCACTTTGAGGAGTTGGGGGGTCGTGGAAATGAGAAGAATTGGTGATATCAAAATCTTGGGACCAAACACTAACTTTTCTCTAAACTGTTAACAGACTTGTCAGATCCACCCATAGAATCAAGACTCAACAAGGATAAGGAGATAAATAATTGTCAGTGATATAAGCCACATGGAACTTGTGTTTACCAAAAAACAAGAGCAAAGGCTAGTTGAAAGGTTTAAATGCAGCTCAGTTTTGGGGCTGAGGGCACGATGGGCTGAAAGAACACTTACTAACTGGGAAGCCTATGCAGGCAGGGTGGCCTGAGCAAGGTCCAATCAGTATTAAGAAGCAGTCCTTTTTTCTCTTTTTTAAAATTTATTTATTTGAAAGAGAGAGAGAGAACTCAGAGTGAGCTAGAGAGAACACGAGTGGGGGGGAGGGGCAGAGGAAGAGGGAGACATGGATTCCCCACTGAGCAGGGAGCCCAATACGATGCAGAACTCGATCTCAGGACTGTGGGATCAGGACCTGAGCCGAAGGCAGGTGCTTAACCGACTGAGCCACCCAGGCACCCAAGAAGCAGTCTTAATTTCCCTCCCTTTACATTCATTCTCTGTTGTTCAGCTTAGGTCACTTTAAATATCCCTCTCTTAGGAAGGCACCTGTGGGTTATGACCCTAAGTTCAGCTATTGGCTCTGCCACTTAGTAGCTACGAGAGCATGGACCTGTCATTTAACTACCCACAAGCACGGATCTCATGGAAAAAATGATCATGCAGACTGTAGATACACAATGAGCGGGTGTTTTCTTTCTAATTCTACTCTTCTTTTTTTTTTTTCTTTTTTTAAATTTATTTATTTGACAGAGATAGAGACAGCCAGTGAGAGAGGGAACACAAGCAGGGGGAGTGGGAGAGGAAGAAGCAAGCTCATAGCGGAGGAGCCTGATGTGGGGCTTGCTCCCATAATGCCGGGATCTCGCCCTGAGCCGAAGGCAGACGCTTAACCGCTGTGCCACCCAGGTGCCCCTAATTCTACTCTTCTTTACTACCTGCAGAACAGTGTAAGTTAGAGCTGGACCTCAGCAAAACCAGTACTTTAGTTTGAGAAAGAATGAAAACAAACAAGCAAACAGCTGAAAAATACTAGGAGCAATCTACGTTTGGTCCCAGAGATTTTCACAATAAATTTTATCTGCCATCTGCTGAGTGTGGGTGTGAAACACTGGACCAGAGGTTGGGATCCTTGGGCTTTTTCCCACTTTGACCACTATCTAATGTCACGTTTCTTGAGAAACAGACTCTAATGTGGAGATGACTCTGCAGGAGGTTTACTGGGGAGTGCTCTCAGCAACACCTGTGAGTGGTTGCAGCAGGAGTCGTCAGAGGTGAGGTGTGGTGTACCGTACCAAAGGCCTCGGCAGACCCACCCAGAGCTCTGGTGCTGCAAACTGTTCTTTCAGAACTGCCCCAAATGTAGGCAAAGGGACCAGGCCTTTGAACACTTGCATTGACCATTCGCTGCCTACAGGCTGCCCCCGGGAGGAGAGGTCAAGGTCCTAGGAGAGGGCAGTGCCTGCAGAGGGACTCAGCTGTAATCCATCAGCAGGTAGCGTTTCTCACAGCTGGGAGAACGAGTCTTCAAGAGAAGAGTGAAGGAGCTGGGGCGGGGCATGCTAGCTTCCAGGAGTGCTACCAAGCGGGTAAGTCACCTCACTTCTTTGGTCCTCACAATCCTTAAATCAAACAATGCTTTCAACCAATATTTATGAATACCTACTTTCTACATATTGTTTCCTTTTTTTAAAAAAAAGACTTTATTTATTTATTTGAGAGAGAGCACAAAAGCAGGGAGAGGGAGAAGAAGACTCCCCACTGAGCAGGGAGCCCAACATGGGGCTCAATCCCAGGACCCCAGGATCATGACCTGAGCCTGAGCCCAAGGCAGATGCTTAACTGACTGAGGCACCCAGGCACCCCCAAATTGTTTCCTTTTGTGGAATGTCTTCCCCTCACTCAGAGTTACGTGATGAATTAGTACATCAAAATGCCAGTTCCCCTTAGGAGCTGCTTCTAACTACCAGGCTCAGTTATACACTATCTTTCCTGTGTCTGTCAAAAGATTTCATGTCTGCCTCTCCTGGGACTTACCTCATTGCATGAAAATGACTGTGGTCAGGGAACCTTACTTATATTTGTATCCTTTTCTCTCCTTCAACATGAAACGTTAGTGAACAAGTCATTATTTAAAGTCTGTAACGTACAATATTAGCATAGATATGCCTTCTTTCTTTTGGTGAATATTTGCATGGTTTACTTTTTTCATTCTTTTCCTTCAGTTCTTCTGTGTTATTATATTTTAGATATGTCTTCTGAAAACAACATTTAATTCAAATTAACTTTGTTATCATCCCAGTCTGACAATCTTTGTATTTTAATTGGACTGTTTAGATCATTTACACTTAATATATTTACTGATATATTTATATTTATATAAATATACTTAATATATTTAGGTTAAAACCAACCAATTTATTTTATGCTGTTTCTTTAATTCATCAGATCTATGTCTCTTTTTCTCACCTTTTTAACTTGTTTTGACAGTTTTTTTTTCCTTTATCTATTTTTTTCTTCTTTATTGATTCAGAAATTATATACCCTTTTCTAATCTTTTTGAAATTACAACATTTACCCCTGACTTAGCAAAATCTAATGTTAACAGTTTTACTCTCCTTCTGGAATAAATGCAAGGACCGCCCAATAATTGAAGTACATTCCCCCTTTCTCCCCAACTTATAGTTGACAATATATAGTTGCCATGAATCTTAACTCTCTAGATTTTAAAACTGTGTAAGACATTCATACTATAGCTTTTAAAGTCAATATTTGGGGACACCTGGGTGGCTCAGTTGGTTAAATGTCTGCCTTCGGCTTGGGTCATGATCCCAGGGTCCTGGGATCAAGTCCTGCTTCGGGCTCCCTGCTCAGTAGGGAGCCTGCTTCTCTCTCTGCCTGCTGCTCCCCCTGCTTGTGTATGCACGCACACACTCTCTCTCTCTGCCAAATAAATGAATAAAATCTTACAAAAAAATAAAGTTAATATTTATGTTTACCCACATATTTACCACTTTCAAAATTCTTTAATTCTTCTTGCATCTCTGATCCTTTAGCGTAGTCCACTGCTTGTGAATTCTCTCAGTTTTTGTTTATCTGAAAATTTCTGTATTTTACTTTCATGCTTAAAGTATATTTTGCTGTGTCTATGAGTCTATGGTAGCTTTTGTTTTCTCTAAGAACATAAAAATGTATTCTCATTTTCCTTTGGTTTTCATTTTTGCCCTTGAGAAATTTAACTGTTGATCCTTTGAAGATAAATCTGTCTTTTTTCTCTAGCTGCTGCAAACATTTTTCACTTGTTCTTTAGTTTCTAGTAGTTTCAGAGTGATACATCTTAATATATATTTCTTTTTTCTTTATTCTGCTTGGGATTCTGGGGTTCTGTTAAATTTGTCCTGGAAAATTCTGTCATTTAAGCCATAACATTTGAAATATTTTTTTTGGCCTGTATCTCTCTTGCTTTTATTTCTAACCCTACAACCAAATACACGTTAGACCTTTTCAATGAATCCTCTGTCTCTTATCCTCTCTCCTATATTTTCTACCTTTTTGTCTCTGTGCTATATTGTTGTAAGTTTATTTTGACTTATTCTTTTGTTCAATAATCCCCTCTTCATTTATGTCTAATCTGCCATGAAACTCATTCAATCAGTTCTTAATTTGTTATATTTTTCCTTTTCAAAACTATGTCACTTTTCCCTAGTTTCTTCCTGAAATTTTCAGGCTTGGCATTTGTTTTTTCTTTGACTTGGTAGGGATAGTTGTTTTACAGCCAGTATCAGATAATTCCAATATGCAAATTTCCTTATTGATCTGTTTCTAGAGTCTTATTGTTTTGACTGGTTCTCACTCATGGTGTCTTATTTCCTACGTGCCTCTTTTTTTTTTTTTTTTAAATTATGTGCTGTGCAATGTATTTGATAAATTATTTCTAGGAATACTTTGAGACATATAGGTGGTAGGTGGTTTATATGAGTCCTAACCTTTGGTGCACCCCTAGCTTTGACTTCTGTTCTCTTTGCCCTTAAAGACTTCCAAAAACAAATGTAGTTTCATAGTTATTTCTTCCAGATAGTCAAATGCCCTTAGGGAAAACCAGATTTGAATATAGGACTTTCATTTTCTCCTGGATTTTGACTGGGAAATTTCTCATTCTTTGGTGCTTTTGGAAGGTGTGAGTTTTTAAAAATATTCTTCCCAATTTTACTTTATTTTTTCTCAGCAGAAGGATTAATCTGAGATATCAAATCTATTATAGGATATAGAATTCTTTAGTTTTAGTACAGTTCTGGTCCTTCTATATTTGCTGAGTAATGACAATATGAACGGTCATGGGCATTGGAATCAAGTTGTATGAGCTATAGTTTCTGTCTTCCGGGAAGTTATTATTTATTAGGCAGGGGAAAAACACTAAAAACTTTAAAGAATGACCATTCTATGAGTGATATACAGTAAATGCTGGGCTTCCATACTTTCTTAGTAGAAATGCAAATTAATAACAACTCTTGGGAGGAAAATTTAATAATGCTTACCAAAATTAAATGTGTATATACCCTTTGGCTAAATAATACCACATTTAGGATGTATTATCTGATGTATACTCTGTGTATACCCATATAAGTGTTCAAATATGTATATGAATATTCATTCATAGCAGCTTGCTTGTAATAAAGACTAGAAACAATCTAAATATCAACAGGGGACTGATGAAATAAGTCATGATATAGCATACAATGGAATACTATGTAGCCATAAAAAGATGGGAGAAGATGTATATGTATTGATAGGGAATAATTTTTATGATGTGTTTAAGTGGAAAAGATAAACAAGCTTGAGAGTATATATAATATGCTACAGGCATACACACACTCACACACACAGGGTGAGAAATTTATAGTGTCTCTGAAAGGCTCTACGTAGAGCTGCCAACAGTGGTTATATCTGAAGAGAACCGGGACTTGGAGCACAGGAATAGCAGGCAAAATTTTCCCTGGGCACTTTTGTGTTCTGTATATTATATTTTATCATGTGATATTATATTTATTTTTGCCATGTGCATTTTTAAACCATTACATGAAAGAACCAAAAAGTGCTAGGAAAGTAATCTATTAGAAGGCGTATTATACTGATGATCAGTTGACCTACGCTGTAGTTTGGTTTTGCTCTGACAAAGTCCCATGACCTTTCTAGAATTCAGTGTCTTCCTCGGTAAAATGAGGGCACTGATCTCTGTAATCCTTAAAGGCTCTTACAACTTCAACGTTCCCCAGTTGCATTCACTAGTGCGGAGATGCTTCACTGCAGAAATACTTTAGTCAGATGGTACTTTGAGGATAATTTGGCAAATCAAAGTAGTAGTGTTAGAGGAAAGTACCGGTTGCTGAGAATGGACACCTTCCCTTTAGTTCTCCTTCAAGTATGACACTGATTTCCATTAGACAATCAGCTAAAATAATTGATTTGCTTGGATTCACAGTTGGAAACTACGATTTATAATAGAACCTCACATTTGAAATATCTCAGACCTGTTTTGCTTTAGGATCGAGTGGGCTTAAGTCTCCGACAGGCTGACCAAATCTTACTACCCTCTATTTACTGCATGACAAAAGCTTATTTCATAAATGTTCCCACGTTTTATGCTCACATAGATCTAAGTGGCCAAAACATTTAATTAAAAGGACTATTCAGACAATCTCGTTTCCTGGCTGGTCGTCTCTGTCAATGAGAACAGTAGCACCCACCCCATAGCTAGGAGTGAATCTTTAAAAAAAGAGAGAATAATTATTTAAATCTAAACTATGCTCAGACTAATGATTTAAAATCTTTTTTTTAACTATACAAGTAATTTGAATTTATGATAAAAAATCCCAATAATGGAGAAGTATGTAAAGTAAGAAGTGAAAATTTCCTCTTCCCTGCTTTAATCCCATTCCTCAGAAGTAACCACAGTTAGTATGGCATGTGCTTTCTTACACACACACACACACACACACACATGTGCTCGTACACGCACATGCAGAGTTTGTTTTTACAGTAATGGGATTATACGTAATGTACCGTTCTGCAGTTTGTTTTCATACTCAGCGGCGTACTGTACTGGGGGTACATATAGCTCTACCTCATTCTGTGAAGGCTGTAAACTGCATATTCACACGTGTACCATGATTTATTTACACGTTTCCTTAGCAGTGGACATCTAGGTTTAGTTTCCGTTTATATGCTGTGAGAAGCAGTATTGCATAGGACTTAGACATTTGGCCAGAATGTTTGTAGACTAGGGGTTTTAGGTTACACGGTGCTTCCCCCTTGCCAGGCACCATTGTAAGCACTTTACCAATATCCACTTTTTCATACTATAATAGCGTAGATACTATTATTATCTCCAGTTTCCAGATGAGAAATTCAGGCCTAGAGAGATGAAGTAACGTGCTGGAGACCTCACAGCTCTAGCTGGTCGAGTCAGGATTGGAACCCCGGCTGGCTGAACCCAGAGTCTGTCCTTAACTCCTAAACTCTGCTGTCTCACAGGACCAGGTATGTTTGGAATTTTGAGAGACACTGCCAACTCGTCCTCCAAAACGATTGTATCAATTTATACTTCCACCAACTGACCATTTGAGAGTTCATGTGTTTCCTCATTTCCTGATCAAATGCTACGTTCTTTAAAAATTTTTGCCAATTTGTGGTTGGAAAAATTATATCATCTTATTGCTTTAATTTACACTTAACATATTATGAACATTCATGATACTTAACTTTTATTAGCCCCTACTACAATAAAATTCTTCATCATTTCCAGATTGTCATCCAAGAGAAGTGAGGCCCACACACAGCTTCTTCAGGAAATGCTGACAACATGGTGTACATATGGCTTCCTTGTTTGTAGTGCTTCCAAAGTTTGCTTTTGAGGTTAATTTCTTTTTTTGTTTTGGATAAACTTCTCGCAGGGGACCTGGGCAAGCAGAAGCCTTTTTAAAATTATAGCCCGAACTATTTCTTGAGCAATCCAGGAATTCATTTACAACGCAATCCTCAGATTCTTATAACATAGTTTGCGAGAGGGTGTGCCCAGAGCAGTTAGGAAAAGGCAAAACAGCATTTTAACAATGAGGGATTTAGCAGGAAGATCTGACCCAACAAGTAGAAACTCTTTTAAAGGTTCAGTCAAGTTTATTCCCATCGCATTCCTCTGGAATGCCCAACAGGCACATGCTTTGTCAATGAAAATTATTTTCAATCTCATTGATGTTTTGTTTGGCAAGAATGATTTCTTTGAACAATTTCTTATTAATCATCTAAGATTTTTCATTTCTGACTGTGTTATCACCAGCTGCATATTTATAAAAGAGCCAACTTCAACCTGTGTTCAGTTTTAATCTGTTTGTGTCTTGCGAATGTAATTGGAAAAAACCCTGCCAATCTATCTGTGACCACACTTCAGATCTTCAACATTATACAGCGTAAAGAAATGCGAACACAATGGAAGTCTTCTGTCATCCTTAGTTTGTGAGACCAAATCGTGACATGCCCACCTTACCAGTCATGCCATTTAGCTTTCTCCCCGTCTTTACGGCTCTTAGTTCCCTATTTCTGGGGACACTGTTTGCCCTGTGGTAATCCAAATATGAATAACCACACCTAGTATCTTAATGGGGTCCTGCTTCCCCAACTGATAACTCATCGTGGCTCCAAGATGGCATCTTCCCATAAGTGCTGATTCAAACTGTTTTGATCGAACCACCTTCCACATGGGTGGATTCAAAATCCATGGAGGCCGAGGTGGAGGTGTCTGGCATGTATTCTTTTTACGTACACTGTTGGGCAGTGCTGCCTTCTGGCCGTCAGCAGCCTGTGGTCCCCAGGGAGCATTTCGATGGGCTTCAGCTTAAACATTGTTTATACGTGGCCATTGATTTTCTTTACCAAGAGCTGCCAACCCAGTGGAATTTAGCTCCTGTCAGGCAACGCCATCCTCTCCTCAACAGGGTGGAAGCAGGGAGCGGGGCTGGCGGCGGGAGCGATGGCCATATTGGCAATCCAGTGCAACGGTTCTGACGTGTTACCTGGGAACTTGTTAGAAATGCAAAATCCCTTGCCCCACCCCGTGTCTCCTGGTGATTTGGGTGCAGGCCAAAAAGTTTGAGAATCACTCCTCTAGCTTAGTATGTCAGAACCTTCTACTTGATTTTTTTTTTTACCCGCTATATTTTTTATATCCCTATTTACCCTGTAACATGTTGTCAGTCATGGATTCACTCTCCGAATGTCTTCAAGCTGTCTTGTGGACAGGGGCCCCCACCTGACGAGCGGTGCGCCGGCAAATGTTTAACAACAGGCTCGGAAGGAGGGGACCTGATGTGTAGTTTCTCACAATTTCTGTGGTGTAAATACACCGCCAAGGCCCGTTTCAAGCGACTCTGGTGATATTACTGATCGTGGAGTGAAGAGATGTGTGTAATTGCCCTCCAGAGTGGATGTGAGCCAGCTCCAACACCCTACAGGGAGGTACCCATAATCCTGTGGGTACTGGTACAAATTTACCTCGGTGGGGATTTAGATGGGGTTTCCACACAAAATTGAAGTCATTATTTGCAGGCCATTGGTTGAATCATTGAACACTTTTGATCATTAAGATGACTAAAATATTCCGTTGAGATCCTTTCTTTAAGATTACTGAAAATATTCAAGATCAGCTTTCTAACATTTTTGGGCCGCCACACACATAGCTGATTCAAACCCACACCTATGTTTGGTGCCCTTCCTATGCACGCCCTGTCAAAATGACTTGTTTGGTGGAGGGTAAGCCCTAAAACAACATAGACCTCGCTTTGCCCACCATTCTATTTTTATGACTTACAATCAGAATTGTCCAAAAAAATGTTTGTTAAATTAATAAATTAGTAACTGTATTAGTTTATGAGGGCTTGCATAACAAAATACCACAGAATGGGTGGCTTAAGCAACATTTATCTTCTCACAATTCTGGAAGCGAGAGGTGCAAGATCAAGGTCTTGGCAGGTCTGGTTTCTTCTGAGACCTCTCTTCTTGGCTGGTAGATGGCCGCCTTCTTGCTGTGTCTTCTTGTGGTTGTTCCTCTGTCTGTGTTTCTCTGTCCAGAGTTCTCTTCTTAAAACAACACCAGTGATAGTGGATTAGGGCTTATCCTAACAGCTTCATTATAACCTAGTTACCTCTTTAAAGACCGCATCTCCAAATACAGCTACATTCTGAGGGACTAGAAATTCAACATCGAATTCTGGGGGCAATATAATTCAGCCCAAAACAGTAACAGTCAAGGTTTCTATGTGTTAGGGTTCTAATAGCACAGTTAGAGAACAAGACATTAGTTGTGAATTTGCAGTGTATCTGACATGTGCCTCTATAGTTATTGGTATGATAACTTGTATTGGTTATGAAGTGGATACAATCTCATCTAAGAAACGACAAACCAATCTTACAAATTGCAGAAATGTCCTTCCCATGCCTCCTCTCATCTCATACTGATTTATCATTGGCACATGAGGTTTTGTTCCTGCTAAATGAGTTAGAAGAATAGGGGAGATAGAAATGTAATTAGCTGTATGTACAGAAAACTAAGATGTGGGAACTGCATCACATAATTGTGTCTCTAGTTTCAATGTCAAAGTAAGATGTGGGAACTTGATCCCAGCACATAGTAGCGCTTGAAGGAAAGCACCATTGAGGAGGGTCCACTGCAAAATAAAATCTCAGCTTCTCACATTTCTGAGATTATTTTTTGATTTGATAGCTATCGGAACAACAAGAAAGAAGTTCGAAGTGTGGCAAGTCAAAAAGCCTTTGGAGTGTCTGTGTTGGGAAAAGTAGGCTCTGAAGAGTGGACACTCTCCTGGTTGAAAGATGGCTCCACTTGAGTCAGAATTCTGGCCCATGATAGAGAGAGTAACATGTCACCTGGAGTCTAGCTTCTGTTTTTTCCTTATTGATGTCCTGTCGTCTTACATCCTGGGTTGACGTGGGTGAATCTTAACACAACGTTTTCATTTTATGCCATAGGTTCTGTCAGCTTAGGTGTAATTTTTCTGTTACCTTTTGGGATCATGATCAGACTTTTCAAAATTATTTATTTTATTGTTTTTTAAGTTCTCTTTTGGTTAGTAAACTTTCCTTTAGAAATCCTCAGAATAATTTCACCATGCCTTGAAGGTATATGTTCTTGTAATATAAGAGCATGACTAGGTGGTTCTTGGCGCTCAGCCTAGCACGGTGAGGCATGCTGTTATTACGCAATGACGCACATCCTAGTGTATGTCTTATTTCGTAATTGTTCTTCCCATTCAGAGATGCTGCTGAAAGCAATTACGTAAGTCTTGTTCATTTCATGAGGAAGGAAATGGGTGGAAGTAAAGCAGAGCCATGGGCACTAAGGGCGACCATACCTTAGACAGAAGGTCTCATCTTTTGATAGAATATTGGGCTACATTCTCAGGAGGTCGAATCAGCACATTTTGGTCGTCTTCTCCTATAGCCTCCCCCCCTGCCCAACCCCCAGCCCCAGCTAGCAAGCAGTAATAATAGCAGTACCTGTACTTTGTGCATTTAGATTTATTTTTAAAGTTTTTCATAAAACTGAGTGATACAGTGGTGATATTCTCTATCTCGTGACTTCAAAACCCTATTCTGTGTGTCTAGAGGTGTGACACATCTTAAGTAAAATAAAGATCACTGACTCGAGAAAGAAACGTAGGGGAGAGGACTAGGAGAGTTGCTTCCGTTATGTAAGGCAGCTCTCAAAATCAGAGATGGCGGGAGCAGCAGCCACTGGCCGAAAACTTATGTTAAGGATATAATAGGAAAACATGTTTGTTACCTTGCGGGCTTTAGTGTAAATGTCAAGAGTCAAGAGGCCGGGAACGCCCGGCCTGCCCACCGGTTGGGAACGCCCAGCTGTTTTGGGGCAGAACACTACTGAAACCTGATTGCTTTTAACAATAGCCTGCAGGGTCCCTAGAAACATGTTTAAGAATAGGCCCCACTTGCTAAACGTTACATCACCTGATCCCCTGACCTTCCCCGTGATGGTGATGCACCACTACCCCGTGACCTTCCCCGTGATGCACTACTCTTCACTAGAACGTAATACGGATCACTCCCTTGATTGATTGGGATTGTGATTCTTATTGATTGTTGCCAATAAATACGCGAGCTTGCAGCTGTTCGGGGCGATCACTGGTGGCGATCGTCCCCTGCGCCCACGCTCTCTTTTGCAAGCTAACCTGTCTGTGCCTCGTCCTTCTCCCCAATCGACGAATCAAGGGTGCTGCGGCTGCGCGCTGTGGGCGGTGCCGCGGCAGGCGGGCACAGCTACTTATACAAATGGGGCTTGCCTAGGGTTAGGCTGTCCTAAAGGTAGTCTTCTGAGGAACGCTTTTGGGTCTGGTGTGTATTCTGTAGAGAAAGAATTCCTAAGACTCCACCATGTAGTGGGGAGTTTTCAACCTGCCCTGTGGAGGTTGTCCAGGCAAGGATACATGTGTGGGGCTCCTCCTGAAATGCAACAGGCAGCCATATAATAAGAACAAATACACATTTTTTTTTAACAAATGACTTATTAATGAGAAGACAATCTGCTGCTTCTTTCCTCTGATTTCAATAGTTCCTCAAATCCCAAGGGAGCTTTGAATATCCCCGAGTTACTTGGCAGCTTCGTGTCAGGTCAAATGACCAAGAATTTGGTTTGGAAAGAGCAGGCTGTCCTCTGTGTGGTAAGGAGTCCCTAGATACCAGTGCCTTCTCTTAAGAATGCAGCTGAAAGCACGCCCACCAATGTGCCTCTGCTGGAAGGTATCTGGAGTCATTTAGAAGAGAAAGCAGAGGATGAAAGCAGCTATTGATTCTGCCGGGCCTTGGGTTTTTGTTGTGGACTCGTGACGGCAGTGAGATGGTAGACCGAAAGGCTCTTGAGGACAAGGACCGTGTTAACTGATTTTGTATTTCTGGAGTTGAAGCCAGGACGGGATATGTGGGAGATGCTTAAAATATGTTGTTCATTTCTGTTATGGTTAAATTTATGTGGCAACTTGGTTAGGCCATGGTACCCAGATGTCTGGTCAGGTATGTCTGGGTGGTGCTGTGAGGCTCTTTTTAAAATGAGATTGGCATCACTATCAGTAGACTTTAGTATAGAGGCCCTCCGTGATGGTTAATTTTATGTGCCAAGTTGTAGGTGGGCCTCCTCTAACCAGTTGAAGGCATTCAGAAAAAGAACTCCCCCCCACCCCACCCTCCGAGGAAGAGGCAATTCTGCCAGCTTCAAGCTTGAACTGCAACATCAACTCCTCCCTGAGTTTCCAGCTCACCTGATGACCCTGTAAAACTTGGACTTGCCAGCCTCCACAACTGTGTGAGCCAGTTTCTTATGAACGAAAGAACGCCTCTAGCATCTTGGCTTTATTATAGTGATCTCCCCCCACCCCCAAATTCCAGTGAAGTAGGAGGAGACTACTTGGCCAAGTTAAAACTTTGAATCTTTGCCCTCAAATCCCAGATAGTCTTCCTTTTAAATACAGAAAGCCCTGATATGGACAAGGGCGCCAAGACAGGGGAGATGATTCGGGGCCGTGGAGGAGGAGAAGAATTCCACAACCCTTGTCCAAATCCTTGATTTCGTATTTACTGTTAGCGTCCAATATAAAAATGGTTGGCTTGATTTAAGTGCCTTTGTTGGGTTCAAAGCCCCATCGCCACCACCACCAGCCGCTCACCCTGCTGTGGCATGGAGAGGCTGAGGACCACTTTTCAGCCTGATGTGATTTCTAACAGCTGAGATATTAAAACACTGAAAAACGGGGTTTATAATGGAAATGCTGACAGACTATTAACTATAGCAGCACTGCTCTAATAAATGGAATGGCCTGTCATAATCTCTAGTTCATAAATATGCAAATACAAGACTGGGGATTTGCTCCAAAGGATGTCTCTATAATTTTAACTGACCTTTACTGATACCAAATGAGCCTGTTGCTTCTGTTTTTGTACATTGGGTATAAAGTACAGGAAATCCAGCCGCCTGTCAGCCTAAAGTATATAAAGTTTAAACTGCCAGCTACTAAACTCTGGGCTCGGATTCTATTTCTCTTCGCATTCACACTTTTTATTGACATTTTCATTTTTTTTCCCAGGGGGTGGGGAGCTGAGTGGGGGTGAAATCAAACATTGTTCATCCCCCTCTCCCCCCCACATTATTTCCACATGTCACAGTGGCTGCCCAGCCAAAATTCATGGATTGCCTCAAGGACAAACAGGCCATCTACACTGAATTATAAATTTGAGTTTTATCCAGTTTTCTGCTTTTGGACCAAATGGGCAGCAAATCCAGTGACTTCATATTTAATAACCTAGATGTCATTTGTCCTGTGTCTTTCAGCACAGAGCAAAGAGTTGGATGGCTAGCAGTTTTGCAGATTTTTTCCCCCTAATTATTTTAAGCTATTCAGCCTGGTATCCGAACTATTGATGCAGAGCCAAATTGCCAGCAGGGGAGAGCTCTGTCCAATCCAGGAGCTAAATGAGTCACTGAGAGTCAATCTGTTTGTCCCTCGCTGCTGGAGTTTCCCGGGGCCGGCCTCTGTGGGCCGCAGTCACACGCGGCGCTGCGGGCTGGGCCCTCGTGGGCCCCCGCACCTCCCGCTTCCCGCCCCGGCTGCAGCTGCTGCTGTGTGCCCCCGGCTGGCGGCAAAGCCGGGCCTTCAATCACACTGGACCTGGGGCCTCGCTCTGATACGAAATGAAGACATCTTGGCCTTGTTATGCTCCCCTCCCCAGTAATTCATCAGGTATCTGGACAGTAAAGGGAGACACCTCAACAGAACGTGAGACTGGGGTGCCACGCCAGCGGGTGCCCTCCCAGGGTCCTGCCGGCACTCTCCCACTTTTCCCAGCCGCCCCCTGAAGCCCGCGGAAGAGGGAAAAAGAACAAGTAAAAGCGGAGTAGAAGGGATGTGAGGGTATGCCGCAGTGGGGGCCAGCAGGAGCCCCAGCCTCACAGCCTCAAGCTGCTGGAGCTTTGGGACAAAGCTCACAGTGCCTGAATAACTTCTTCTTCTTGTTGTTTCTTTCAACTGAAACATTTAATTTCTAACAATATTTATTAAAAAGCAAAACCCTTGCATTCTTCCCGGTAGGCTCAGGATTCAATTACACAGAAATATGCAGCCGACTTAAGGACTGCACGTAAGATTAAGATAACTGGTATTTCATGGTAAATGATTAAATTAGCTGACACAGTCCTATCCTGAACTTTGCCATTAGGACTGACATTTTTGTGCTGCGCGCATTGAGGACGATGGGTAATCTAAACCGGCCTGAACTTTTTCTCTTTGCAACTCCAACACGATCAAGGAGCAACGTTCTCTCCGAACATCTGAACAGAGGAGTTAATACAGAGTTGGAGAAAACAACCACAAAAAAATTCGATCGTAGTAAGCTGAACTGCCCCCAGAGTACTCCAGAATTAGAGAACTCAGGGGTCCTTGAGAAACAAGGAAGAAGCAGGGGGCAGAGGAGGAATATTGATTAATTGATTTGCTGTAATTTTCAGATAGAAATACCTGGGCAAAAAATTCAATGGGCAGAGTTTTTTCTTTTTCACAGTGAAGTCCCAGTGGATGGCATGCTTTGTTCCCTGTGGGGCAGCCGGTTTGATTTCTGTAGTTCCAACGAACCTCACCTTTTTAGGTATTCATGCTGATTTTTGGTTTTCCTTTTTCTAGCTATCAAGGGGACAAGGGCAGTTAGAGAAAAAAGTCAGATTTCTGAAACACAGAAAAACTTCTCACTGTAATCAGGAATGGGTTAGTGAATCGCTTTCCTTTCTTTCTGGAGGTCATGCCTGTGCTGAGGTCAGCTGCTTCATTGAGGTTCTGTCAGTAGTGGGTTTCTGGATTCTGGGGATCCAGGAAGTTCCGGGAAGGGCTCCTGCCATCTTAGTCAGAAGTAATTCACCGAAAAATAAAGGCCCCTCTTTCTCTTCGTATTTTGAACCACACAGCAGCTAATACCAAGCATGAAACGCCAGTTTTCAGATCATTAGAACAAAGCATCTTCCACAGGAGGCAATAAAATGTTGCTTTATATAACTCAGCTACAGTTATGCTGCTTTCAGAAAGCAGGAATCTTCGTGAAAAGAAATTTACATGAAAACAGTCCCATTGTTTGAGAACTTATGCAAATGCTGTACAATGGGGTTTGATAGTGATTTTTAAAAATTAAATCTTTATCACTGCCTCAAAGATACCCCGAGAAACCCCGTTACCTGTAAAGAATTCCATTGTAATTATTATGTTTTAAAACTGTGTAAATATAGAGTTATTTCAGAATATTTTCCCTAAGCTCCAAACTTCCTCCTTAGCTTCAAAGCCTTCTGCAGAGACTGTCCTACAGAGAGTCCCCTACCTTCTGGTTTAGCATTTCCAAAGACCACTCATTGCTAGTTAACAAAACTGGAGATAACAACCACCAAAACTGGCGTGGCTCCAAGTATTTGGAACAAGTTGAAATGTTTTTCCTGTGGGTGCAGCTTTTAGGGACCCACGTGGGGATCCATACCCCTTAGTGCTGAGTCAGCAGACGACGAAGCTCTCAGTGTCTCAGTTCGTGTGGATTGCCTCTCAGCTCCTTGTTACTAGGAATCTGGATGTGTCCATTACCATATGTTCAAACAATGGACCGCCTGTGCCAGGAATCTCATTTCTGGAGAAAGACCTTAAAAGAATGGGTGAGGAATAGGGTGTTGGACAAATATTGTGACATTTCCCTTTGATTCAGACTTTCTTTAAATTCTTCTGCAATTAGTACCTAGCATCTCTCTGGCTTTGGTACCCTTAGTTTCCCTTCCTCCTAATTCAGTGTGGACGATGATCAAAGTATAGAGTTTCTTGTACTCCAGAGGTTGGCATTTCTGCAGGCGCAAGTGAGCTTGGTTTTCAAGCACCAGTCTTTGAACGCAAGGAATTCCTTTAATGATCATGCCAGACAATATAGACTTCAGAATCGAAAGCTTTACTGCCTCCTCTGCCATTTACCAGCTTTGACACTTTGGACAAGTCATTATAACCTCTATAAGCCTCAGTGTCCTCTTCTGTAAATGGGAATCGGGGTCGTCATCATCTTGTGTCATCATTTAAAAAAAAGAAACGAACAACTGAGCAAATTGCCACTCAGATGTTCTCAACATACATGTGTAACTACGTATTTATTTCTTACACAGGTACTGTTATACTATATATCATGTAAATTATACAATACACAAAAGTGGAAATTACATAATGAGATTACAAAAGAAACAGAAATGAATACTTTAATACTTTCTTCCCATCTTGCACAACTCCCAGGATGCATAGCCCCCCTTTGGAGAAGCATAATGTGGGTAACGGACTCAGCACGCTGCGTGATTCAGAGCAGTACCCCATGGATACGTTAGGCGTTATTTATTTTTATGCCTAAGAAAAAGTCCAGTTGGAGTGGAGAACGTTCAGCCTCCTATTGGCTTCTTCTCTGACATGTCTTTGCTCTTCTCTAAGTGACAGAGAACAGCTGAGTTATAGGTCAGGCTCTTCCAGCATAGAGGACCTCACTGCACAATTCCGGTCAGCAGTTTCTTCTGCTAAGAGATGCTCTACATTCACAGTGATTTTCAGCGGAGCCTCATGTCCCAAGGAAGATTGGTAGCTTCTTCCTCTGAGACAGGCAATGAAGATAGCAGACTTGTTTCTCCTGGTGTGAGGCTGGGGTGGCATTACCTCCTTGAGAACTGAAAGCCGCAGTGCAAGAATCTGCAAATGGGGAAGAGAAGGGGGCAGGGTCAAAATTGGAGGAAAACAGGAAAAATCACTTTGTCTTAATTATTCAGTTATTGCCATCTGGTCTGCCCTTGGCCTTATATGCAATAGGTAGGATACATAGATTTTGGATTTTATTGTGGTGGCATGGGTATAAGTCCAGAAATTTGTATAAATACTCTTGGTATAGATGCTTCTAAGTTCCTACTCATTCATGTGTTATTCCTTAACCAAGTGAGCCACCCGGGTGTCCCTCTTTTGGTATTCCTTAAGCATTGTTGTGTGGACTGGGCATCCATTGTATGTCAGGCTTGGTGCTGGGCACTACATTGAATATGGATTTGTCTTCAGGACAGGGAAGCAAGTCAAGGGAAATGATGGAAAAAAATAAAGAGCCCAAACTCACACACAGGAACTTGGGATTTGCTAGGGAATCTGTTGTGAACCAAGCTGTCATTGACCTCACACTTTCAAATTAGCGAGCATCAGTCATTCTCCCTGGAAATTCTTTTATTACCTAAAATGTAAAACCTTGGGGCACCTGGGTGGCTCAGTCAGTTAAGTGTCTGCCTTTGGCTCAGGCCATGGTCCTGGGGTCCTGGGATCCAGCCCCAGGTCAGCATCTGGGCTCCCTGCTCAGCAGGGAGTCTGCTTCTCCCTCTTTCACTCCCCCCCTTGCTCATGCTCCCACTCACTCTCTCACTCGCGCGCTCTCTCTCTCTCTCTCTGGAGTAAATAAATAAGATCTTTTTAAAAAAATGTGAGATCGTAATGCAGAATCTTATGACAAAATATTGAAAAAAATCCATGAATTGAAAGCAGCATAGGAATTTACATTCACCTCGACAAGAGGATATAGTGTTGAGTTCTGTCTCAGTTTTTCTGGATCCACTGGGTATCCAGACGTAGAGACTTCCTTTGTGTTCAAACTTTTCTTTTGACCTAACTCTTCTTGAGGCATAAAACCCTAACGCAAACAGTGGTGAGGTGTGTGTGTTAGACATTTCTTGTTCTTGTCCATATCTGGTTCTCTTCTCATGTTTGCACACAGAGAAGAGCAAATTTCCTGGTACCAAGAGGGGGCCTATGACCAGTTCTAGCTAATGGGCTAGAAGCTGAAGTGGAACGAGGTCCATTCTGGGTTTAGAAAGTTCTGATGAGATCTTCCTGTCTCCTTTTCTTTCTGCTGTGGAGACGTGACCAGATGGCACACCCTCCATCAGCCTGGGTCCCTGAGTGACCACGGGAGCAGAGCATCTCACTGATGCATGTGTGTTGGAACAAAAAAAAATAAACCTTTGTCTTCACAATCAGCTGGGATTTCAGGGTTAATTTGCCACCTCAGCATAAACCATCCTACCTTGACAGTTATAGGGTTTTTATATTTTTGTTGTTCCTGGAAGAGGAAGGGATATCTAGATCTTTCTCCAAAAACATTCTACTCTGAGAAATTGTATGCAAAGTACCATGATCTGAAGCCATCAGGGACTGAGGTAAGAGAACTTATGAAAACACCAAGGAAAAGGATGCAAATATCTGGAATAAAAATCAGTGTTTTCCTGGCCAATTTGTATCATCTGATGTTGGAGAGTCAATGGCACATGGCAATTCTTCAAGGGAGTCACCCACCCAACTCCAACTGTGACAAGACTTTCCTTTATTAAAGAACGGGAACAGTGTCCATCTAGACTTTCAAAAGTGAGCAATGAAGGGTGACTTCTCAATAGGACGTTTTTAAGAACTCACAAAATGAAGAATTGTTCCATGAGAATCTCTAGGAACAATGACTACTTAGGTATCTGAGAAAGAGGTCCAGAAAAATAAACCACAAGTGGAAGCAAACAGAACTTGTCACAAGAAAGTCCTGGGGGAAAAATGACACTTTGTGCAAAAGCTCTCATTAAGAGCCTATTGAAAAGCTCCTAGTGTAATATTTTTCTTCATAGAGCCAATATGCCATTATACAAGGTGAAATGATCATTTTAAACTGCTAACTAAAAGAGCTCATGGAATAAAACTCCAATGAGTAGCGCGGATATAATACATATTGTGAGTTTGCAAGATAGTGACATTTCTGAGCCCCCTGAAGGCCTGGGTGCAATGGTAGCATGGTAGCATCTAAGGCTGACTTGTTGATCTGTGAGGCTCTTTTAAATGCACTTTTAAGGCTGCTTTCTCCCTAATCTTCAACACTTGACCTTTCAGTCTGATATTCTTCAGTATTATTAGATTAGATGATTAGTTATTAAATATACTGTCTCCAGTAAATAGGTAATTGTATAATGCAATGGCCTTCAGCTTTTCCAGGCCACGTTCCCATGACATTTAGAATTAGAACACCGAGTCCTTCTGTGGTAGGAATGTTTAACCCTTTCTGTGGGTAGAAGAATGTACAGGGATTCCCTTGGCTCTCACACTCAAGCTGACTGAATGAAGGGCAATCAAAAACGTAGGGTATCACATATTTTTGACAGCTATCGAACTCAAAGATCATGGAGTTCTTATGACATTTATAAGCACGTAATGACAGTGAAAAATACATAAACCAGCACTTTCCCTGTGACAAGCTGGTGTGATGAACACAATGTAGGTCCTCACTAGGCTTTAGGTTGAGTACTTGGGAAAACCGTGTAGTGCTGTTTTGCAACCCAAATCACAGGAGTAAAGAAATTTGAACTGCCTCTGTTGGCCTTTGCCAAATTTCATCTGGCATGCTGGGATGGGATAGAGAGGAGGAAGAGAGGATGAAGGGAGACAGGAAGTAGCACGTTTTGGTCCCTTAACATGTGCCAAGCACTATGCCAACCATTTCACATATGCCGGCTCACTTTCTCTTCCTCTAAATAGAAATCAAGTTTGGATTATTAGTTCCTGTTTTCCATTTTCGGGACCTCAGACTCAGAAAATTTAAAGTAGCCCCAGATCAAACAGCCAGGGTAGCTGAGCTGGGATTTGCACTCGGATCTGTTTCACTTCCAAGTCCTCACTCGTGCCTATATTTCACACCATCTTCTTTTTGTTATGTGCCTCCACGGTGCGATGTGGTGCCACTCATGTTATGGAAGGAGGGGGAAGGTGATCAGGGAAGTCTGAGTATCAGTTATCCATCTGATGTCTTTTGAACTGCGGTCCTACTGTGTTCCCAACAGCACACTGGGAAGAATGCAAAAGAAGCACTGAGACGCAGTTACGGGCCCCCAGATTAGAGGTTGAAAGCTATTTGCTGAAATATGATCTTGTAGAGTAGGCAAGATTGGAAGAGACGGGCATTTCGGGTATAAAATAGGGACAATATAAGCCAAGGCATGGTGTCCGTGTTGCAGAGGGGAGGAGGAAATGACAGCCTGACTGCTCTCCCCCCACCTCACTCTGGGCCTCCCCAGCGTCCCCTGCTTCTTTCTCGTTGTCCCGCCGAGGTAGTTAACACACGTGGTGCATACACGTCTACGGTCCCCTGTGAACCCTCTGAGAATAGGGACTGCGTCTCTTTCAGCTCCTTGCTTTCAAGGCCTGAAGCAGTGCCTGGTGCCCATTAGGTGCTCAACGGATGCTTGTGAAATGGACGGATAGAAAGATGGCTGCCGATGAAAGGCTGGATCGTGGGGGGAGTGGGAAAATGGACCCACATGGACACAGAGCCAAGAAAAAAGCTGAACCAGATATGACAGTAAAGCACGTCTTGATTGAGTATGTAGATGAGATAAATACAGTCTTTATGTGTGGATTAGAATTATGCGCGACTAGAACACTAAGGTAGTGAGAGCACAGAGCAGTGAAAGTGAGAATAGGGAAAATGAAGGATTGGCAGTCAGAGAAGAGCGAACAGCAGTAGGCTTTGGTTCCAGGTCTGATGTAAGCGAGAAGGGAGAGTAGGAGTCCTCTAGGAAAAAATGTGGAATGCAGGGAGAAGGATCTTGTCTTAGGGAATAATGAGCTACTTTTAGACAAGTCGAAGATTTTTAAAAATAAATAATTATGGTGAGTGTTAAGTGACAGGAGGGATGCTGAGAGTGATTTTAGGTATTTGGAAATATGTATGAAAAGAGGCTGGGAGTATGGATGTGGATGGCTGGATAGCTTTAGGCTTCTACCTGGGGGAGGGAGAGTCTGGATGCGTCTGGGGGTGAGCGATTGCCTCAGAAGCTCCCAGAGATTATGGGGTTCTTCCTGGAAGCCACAGGAAAGACTCGAGGTATGAAATGATTCCCCTCGAGATCTCCTAAGGCCTTGATGTATGATTTCCATCTCTAATTACTCTAAATTAATTTTGAAGCCTCTTGACTGGTGGCTACCAGTCCATCAGATTTCCTCTCCGGCTGACTTGACTTTCTTCCCCTACATCAGTGGGGTTGGGGCAGAGAGGAAGATACACACACACGCACACGCACAGATTGGATGTTCTTGCATCAGCAGAGCGTTCTGTGCACTCAACACCCCGCCAAAACCATGGTTATCATCGTCACCGCACCTGCTTACAGACAAGGGGTATAAACCACACGATGCCGGCCTCTCCGGACGTCACGAGCCCCGCCCGCAGCCTGACTCAGAGCTCTGGACGCCGGTCGTTTCTCCTGGTCACCAAGGCAGCCCTTTTCTGACCTGGAAACAAACCCATACGTAAACACCTTCCTCCCCACAACGCCCACAAACGAGTCAGTGCGCAGAGAACTCCGCAATCTATAGGAGGTGCTTGCAGATATTACAGCGAGTTTCCAAAAATAAAAGCAGAAAGCTGTTCCCCTTACCTTTATTCGTTCGGCTAGCTCCAGGACCAAGAAGAAATACATATCCTGTGGCTACGCAAAGCACAAGGACTAGGTTCCCCCTTTTTCATAAACATCACGGGGCATAGTTAGCGCAGAGTCCTACGGAGTCTACTTGGCGTATTTACAGAGCTCAGACCCACACCGGTGCGTCAGGATGGTTTAAGGTTCGGAGAACAGGTTCCCCTACTGACAAATAGCATAATTAGGCATAACGTCTTAAGCGAACATATGAGCTTGGGCCTTAACAGTGTGCGAGCCTCGGCTTCCGCAGCAGCAGCCCGATCTCGCGTGGGAACCATCCCCGGCTTCACTGGAACCCAGGCACTGCTGTCCCCCCGCAGATAAAGCTCCGAGTGGTTTTATTTATATCGTCCTTGTTAGTCATACAGTCTGTGTGCAAACAAAACAACATTATTCTTATCTCCTTGGAAAGTTTAATTCATTAGCAATTAAAAGCCGGTGCAGCCAAAGGGCCGGGCCCCAGACAGAGTTCATCCCTGCACATCACGCCAGGACCTAGCGATTCGTGGGGGCAACTGTCACGGATAACAGCACCGTGATGTCTGCCGAATTGTTTTTAATACATAGTTTACCCATGTAAGGATGATCCCACTGTAATTAAATGAGATAATGTCACCAACAATCTCTTCAAAAGTACCCTGTTGAAACTTGCTGTCCTCAGGCTCTTGCCAGAGCCCATTCCTGCCTCCTGCTCCCTGTCTGGCTTGCTTGTGGGGGAGGCTGCCTCTGGGGGTTCGTGCTGCCGTCCCTGCGAGTGCTCGGGAGGGGGACAGCTGGCCGAGCAGCCGCGGATGGCCTCGGATTGAGTTCTGTTCGGAACAGGGATGGGCCTGACCATGTTCTTTGTCATCCTCAAGTCAGGGAACTCAAGAACTGCAGGCCTGGACTGCTCCATCCGGAGGTCTTGCTCAGTGCCCGCTGTTAACAACTGGGAGGAGCTGGGGGAGTGGGGGGCGGGCAGGGAAAGGGTGTATGGGAACTCTGTGCTTTCTGCTCAGTTTGTGAACCTAAAACAGCTCTAAAATGTAAAGCCTACCATGAACAACAAATGAAGAGTCATGTTCCTCCACGGTTCGGGGTGTGAGGGGCCGAGATTTATTTGGAAAAGCTTTTTCTCCCTCTCCATAAAAGGCAGGACAGGAGGAAGCCCAGAGATTTGGAGGACTACACCCAGGACAGGAAATTAGAAATAAAAATGTTCCCTCCTCTGAGCTTTGGTGGCCTCCACTGGTAGGGTGGAAGGGGAGACTTGGCCCAGCTGAGAGAGAACTCTGGGTTTAGCGGCGCTTAAATTGGGTCTGACCCCGGAGCGAACAGTACATACATTTGTGTGGCATTGCATGGGTCAACTTGTTACTTGATTCGATGTTTTTCTTTTCATCTGCTTAGCTTTATATAGGTCAGCCTCCGTGCTGGAGAAAGAATTTGTACTAAAAATAATAAACTGTTTTGGAAATAGATTTGATCTAAAATAAATAAGGTTAATATAGCAATAATACGTCTTAGGGCTAGAGGGGACTTTGAGTCACTCTCTGATGTGGACCTTGTCCACTCCTAAGTGGGCATGAAAAGAGTTAAATAATAAAATCCCAGCCAGGCTGGTCGTAGAAGTTTTAATCCTAGCTGCTGCCCCTGGGGGTGAGAGGAAGAGATATTTGATAGTCCAAGGCAGAAAGTAAATATAGAGTAAATTACTTCCATGTAATTGGGGAGATAATTTCAAGTAGACTGCAACTTGGAAATGGATTGCTTCTTTTCAAAACCCAGGGTGACTCCTACATCTTTCATCGTGGCGTCAAGGTGGCACTGAGAGGAGGAGCAATTCTTGGCTTTCAAGGGCGGCTTTAGCTAGTATATTTTGTCAAGTCAAAGCCAAACATCTTTGATGCTCGAATTACTCGGATCTGTGCAGTAGTTAATAGGAACAGAAATATAAAGAGACATAGAAATGTGGCCAACAGAAACATACCACCTTAAGAATCTGAACCGTGAGCTCTTGTAGACAGAAAACAGAAAACTTTTTGCAATTATTATAATCGCCCTCATTCAAGGAAATGGTCAATTTGATTTCAAATGGTGTGGAAAGCATGGGAAGGGATCTGTGTGAGACACCTAAAAGAATGATTATATACTTTTTCATATAATGAGCCGATTTTTGCAGTAACTTCCATTCTTTGGTTCTAGTACTTTGTCTTGAAGCCAGAATGGATATGTTCTGATGTTGTGTCCATGGAGTAGTCTTTTAAATACTTTTCTCCTCTTCTTAAGTGCGTAGGCTCTGGAACCAAGGAAGCCTTGTTGCGATCCATGGCCACCCTTATCTATCACCTCTCTGACTTTGGGCAAATGGCCTGATCTCTCTCAGCCTTTATTTTCTTATGTATGAAATGGGGATTATAGTAATATTTGCCTCCGAGGAAAAAGTTTTGAGAACTAAACGAGAAAATGCTTGTAAAGCACTTGGCACTTCGTTCATTTTATGACTGTGATGATAATCACACATAATAAATTATTTCTTACACAACATGTTTAGCTTACTCACAGCTCTATTTTTGTTTAAGTCAATTCAGTGTGTAGTAGCCAAATTTGAACAAAATGCTACAGGTATGTCCTGACACTACAAAGTAAACTATCATCTCCTTTATTCTAGGTTCTATACTTCTATTGATGCAACCAGTTCGAGTATTACATTTTTTTCTGTTTCTGTTTTATCTTTTTTGTGAGGGGGAGGAACGGCTACCCAATCAAACAGCTCAGTAAAATCTCTCCTTCCCTGTTATACTTTGGTATTTAGTTTTAGATCTTGGTGCAGGACTTTACATTTATACAATTACATGTGGTCTCTCTAGTATTAATTCCTCTTTCAAGCCTATGTAATCCATTTATTTATTTATTCATTCATTCATTATAGAAACTTTCAAAAGTATAATTTTCATGGGCCAGACACAAGGATAGTTATTTGCTATGTTCTGAGTTTTTTGAATTCATTGAAGTTTCAGTACAGCACAATTTCTACATCTTTATCCAAATTGTACAATATGTTGGATAATACAGGGCTAAGGGCATAAACCCCAGGAACGTCTTTAGAAACTTTCTTCAAGGCTGACCAGCACCGTTAGGGCACAATAATTTAATTATTATGAATTCATCTTGTGGTATCATTTGGTACAAATTATTTTTCAACTTGACCAGCAAGAAGTCTTGAGATCTTCTCAGAATTCTTGTTCAAGTCAGAATTCACTAGATCTGTCTAGTTACCTAATTCAGTATTTCCAGAAAAATAAGACCAGTCTGGACGTCATTTCTTTTTTAAGTAAAATTAGGCTGGCTTATTTTCTAAAGTGCTCGGAGGATATATTCTCATAACCTATTCTAGAATTTTGAAGAATTTAAAGAAAAACAGAACATAGTGCCTAAAACATGACAAATGTCTGCTGTTTTAGATGTTTATCCCCACCACATGTGGCTCAGTGAGAACATTTAGTGAGAAAGTTGGGAAGTTTAGTTAGGTGAAAAAGTCTATCCTCGGGCACTGTTCTTTATTGTGGAATATTCGCTTTATATTTTACTTAGATGTCTCCCCTCCTGGGCTGCTCATGATCAGGGGTATGCTTTTACTCATCTCTTATAATTCCTATCACAGTGCATGAGTACTCAAAAGTGATCATGAATTGCTTTGCAAATTGATATACTCAAGGTTTATTCGTAAACTAATGCCTAACCTATTACAATTAAGGAGAAAGAGTACCCCTCCCCTTCAGTCTACGATACAGCAAATAGAGAAGATATGTACAGGTCTTAGGGCACCCTAGAAACATTTAGAGAGGGTCAGGATCATTGCCCCCTTAAACTGTAGGTAACTTTCAATTGATTAGCACCAGAGGCTAATGAATGAGAAGCAGTGAAATGCCTTTCTTAAAATACTGGGAAATTGGTGATCTTCTTTTTCTCCTTTCTCATTACTGGAAGTTTGGAATTCTAGGGGAGAAATTACATGTTAAAAAAAAAAGTCATTGTCCCATTCGGATCTTTGCAAAGACTTTCCTTTCCTTACATTTGTTCAGGGTGGGAGATTGCTTCTGTGGACTTCGAAAAGGGAAGTATTCTCTCTCTCTATCGGTATCACTAGCACAATGCTTAGCAGAGAGGAGCACTCAGTAACTGTTGGGTGAACAAATAATATTTGGTAAAGTGCTTTGTAGACTGTGAAACCTTGCACAAATGAAAAGAGGATGAGGATAATTGCTTATGAGACTCAGAAACTGAAGTGGAACTCTAGTCCTAATGTATTAGACACACACACACACACACACACACACGCACACACCCATTTGCCCTTGAAGAGTAGCTACAGTTTTTTTGTTTTGTTTTGTTTTGTTTTTAAATGGGAAAGGTATCGGGACACTGGGTACTTTTCAAAATTTAAATCAAAATGTGTTTGCCCGCTTTCTTATTACTGGTTGTTCTATTTACTCTTTGGCTTTTGTTGGCAAACATATATTTATGTACTTACAATTATTGTCCTTAGTTACCTCGAAACCTCCCATCTTGCCTACCTTGGGTCTGCCGTGCAGTTTTGACTTGAATCTTCCAACTGTTAGACTGTCAGGCTTTCAAGGATGCATTCTTGAAAATCACTTTCTTTGGAAGCACTTGAACCAGAAGTCAAATGGCATGATGTAAACCCGTAGTTTTTCAATGAAGAAATGAAAAGTCTCAATAATGACAAATAAGAAATCTAACCTATTGACACCAATTTGGTTATACCGTATTGATTCCTACGAAAACATTATAAAAGAGAGTGCTGCTTATACCCTACCGATCAGATTACAAGTATACTTCTCGGTAAAGACATAAATAGTGTAGGATACAAGGGTTTGCCTTCAAGTGTCACCTGATGTTAGCTGTCCCTCCGTGACTCAGGTATTTTCCTGGATTCAGAGGGGTCAGGCTGTCAGTAGAGAACTCACAAACTGCGTGGGGCCGTGGCTACACGACGGAGTGCGCATGATCTGGAGATGCGGTGAAGGAGTCTAGCACGAGGGCAGGCGACAATGACCTAAAAAAACCCACTGTTTTGTTACTTACTAAGTGACAGTGATGAGTAGGGTGTAAGAAAAGATGAAAATTCTGAAGGTTTCTACAAATGTCTCAGTTTCTTACTTAGGGCCTCAGGGTCTTTAGAGATAGAGTCTAGATTTGGGTTTTGGCTGTTTCGCTTGTTCTCGTGGAACCGGGTAGAAGTGGTGGTGGGTTGGGTGGGCGGGCGAGGCTTCACAGGCCCCTCATTCCATCTGAGCTCAATGTACCAGGAGGGGTCCCCTTAGGAGCCAAGACGGGTCTACATATGCCAGCTTCTCGCAGCTCAACAGGGACTCGACACTCGTACACTGTGTAGCTCCCATCCTTCTGGGTACTTGGCAAACCCCAAATTCCTAGATAGCATGGTTTAGGGTGGCAATCTGGAAGGTGGGGAGGATCGGGGGCCCTGTCTTGAGGCTGCTTTGCCTAGCAAGCATAAAATTCTTACTTAGCTCGAATGCTTATTTTGGCATATTTTGGAGATGAGCAGATGGAGGTAATGGAAGGAGATGCCGAGAAAGCCCCAAGTCGCCCGTAGGTACTGCCTGTGGATTCCAGATTTGATGAATGCTGCAAAGCCTCTCATATCTGACTGTGCTGTATTTGTGGACACATCTATGCATATACTTTTCAGATTTTCTACTGCTTTATTTTGATCATCTTGATTTCATCCCTGTGAGCTCATATTCCTTCAGTAAAGTCATCAAATTAAAGGAGGAAAACAAACCTTGGAGGCCCATGCTGGCTTTCCCTGAAGACAGGCCAATGGGCACCAGCCAGCCTCTGTTGTGCCCTTCCTATGATGGGGACATGCTGTCACGGGATGCAGCCCGTGATCACTAGACTCCCTCGTTGTCAAGTAATTGTTTCCCTATGTCGGGCTGAACATTTCCACTTTAATCCTCCACACATGGGTCCTTATTTTGATCCTTTAAACAATACAGATATCTTGTTTCTTGTTCTCATGTGAGAGTGCTTCAAATACACAAGCCAGTCACCACATAGGGCCGGAGTTATAGAATTTGGGGGTGTAAAGGGCTGAATTGTAGTCCCTTCAAATCTGTATGTTGGTCTTAAGCCCCAATAACTCAGAACATGACTGTATTGGAGATAGAGTCTTTAAAGACGTATAAGTTAAAATGAGAATATTAAGGTGGGCACTAATCCAATATGGCTGGTGTCCTTGTAAGAAGAGGAAATCGGGACACAGAGACACATAGGGGAAGATCTTGCAAAGGCACAGGGACAAGACAGACTCTACAAGCCAAGGAGAGAGGCCCTAGAAGAAACCAACCCTGCTGACATCTTGTCTCAGATTTCAAGCCTCCAGAACCACAGGAACAGAAATGCCTATTGCTGAAGCCACCCAGACTGTGGTACTGTTACGGTGGCCCGAGCAGACTAATTCAGAAGTCAGGTGTAGATGGGGTTGGAGCCAAGGCGATAGGTAAGATTGTCTATGCAAAGAAGTTGGATGAGAGGGTAAGAGGGCATTGGAGGAAAAGATGGGAAATAGGCCTACTTTTGAGAGTCGGCATAGGGAGAAGGGCCCGGGAACAATCCTGAGAGAAGAATCAAGAGGGAGTGGAGTTCAGGAAGACAAGGGAAGAGAGTTCTCTGCTTCTTTTATGTTGGGGTCTAAATTCCCTAACTTTGCATCCATTTTTGTCAAAGTTGTCTTCAGCATTGAAACTCTCTCCTTTTTTTTGCCCCCATGCACCAGGGTAAGGCGTGGGTTTTAATTCTGAAGATCATTCAAAGGTAGAGTGAAAGAGGTTATAGTAGTGTCGGTGAATTAGGGGTCAGTCTCAGAATTTGCTTGGTGAATTTTTGAAAAGCGCACGTTTCTTTGGCACCACGCTATGAAATTAGATTTCAGTAGAAATTTGTGGTGGGGGTACTACCACATATTTTGAAAACAAGCAAACAGAGAAATAAAACCACACGTAATTCCCCAGGTGTTCCTGATGTGCACACTGAGCTACATGAATCCCGATGAAAAAAAATAATAATTTTTTTCTGCATGCCTGGAAATTATGCCAGACAATTAGAGATTTCAAACTTCACGGAAAATTGGAATTTCCCTCTTTTGGGGGGATTGTTTTATGAATCCAGTAGACAGAGCCTAAGTTTCCTATTCCTATTACCTTATTAATTTTACTATGATCTTGAAAGCAAGGGCGCCTGGGTGGCTCCATCAGTTAAGTGTCTGCCTTTGGCTCAGGTCATGGTCACAGGGTCCTGGGCTGGAGCCCCTGTGTCAGGCTCCCTGCCTCATTTGGGAGTCTGCTTCTCCCCCTCCCTCTCCCTCTCCCCCTGCTCATGCTCTCTCTCTTGCTTACTCTTTCTCTCAAATAAATAAAATCTTTTAAAAAAATAACATGGAAAGCAATAGTTGTCCTGGTGGCCTTATGGGATGTTGATGCCCCTCCCAGCGATGGCCTCCCGTGGCCACAGGCACTGTTCTTTTCCCATAGTTCAGGATCTCAGTCTGAAGCAGGCTATGAAAGCTTACAACAGTCGATCATATTGACCACCCCATTATTCTTTGTGACTTGGGAGAATACCCCTGTTTTCTCAAATGCTCTATGTGTTGAGAATTAGGAACCATTTCTATGTAATAAAGAGCTACCACTCATCGGGAAGTATACTCTGCCTTCTTGTGGAAGAAAACTTATGACATTGAACTTGACAAAAGCCATCATTTTCACAAGCTCCAATAAAACAAGTCTTATCTGTCTCTCCTCCCCCCACTAAAGGTTCACGTATGTGGAGGATACCAAACTGGAAAGAGGGCATCGTAGGCTTTAGGCTAAAACAAATCAGGGCTAACCAGGGTAATCCAGTTTGTTATAAAAACAGTGAATTGTGCAACTTTAACTTAGATGTTCAAAAGAAACTCCATCATGCTCTTTATTCATTTCTGGACAACTGTTTAAACACTGCTTCCTTCTTTCTGAGAAGGTGGGAAGGCAATAGGGTCTTGAGAAAAACCAGAACAACCAGACTCTGTTAATTAGTTCAGGTCATCAGGTATCAGGTGTTAGGCTAATTAGAATTAATTAGTATTAAGTTCTGAGTAGGTGGGTAGGAAATAGCTCTTATGTACTCTGCCTAAAACATCACAGGGGGAAGTGTGTTTGGAGGGGCTGTGGCGGGGGAGGTCCCTGTCCTGAGATTGACCTGATCTGGACTGACTTGACTGGTCCCTGCTTTAGGGATGCTGAGAATATGTTTCCCTGCCCAAAGTAGATTTTATCCAGGGGTCGTGGTGTCTGATATTCCATCTCTAAAGATTCATTCCTTTGGCTTTTTCCCCTTCCTTTCAAATGGAAATTCTCTTGGTTTGTACCAAACACAGAACTAATCCATGCAGGCGAACACCCTAAGGTGGTTACCGGCTTTGTTTTCCAGTGGCTAAAAGGGACTGGCAGAACTGAAAGAAGCTTGGGGTTCCATCGGCAGGAATGACGGGGAGGTTGGCTAAGGAGGTCTGGGGAAAGCACTGAGAGAGGAGGGGAGGGCAGACTGACACACACTTTGCCCACTTGGGAATTTCGAACGGGGTTCGGTCTGCCCCCTCAGTACGGCCTCAACGCAAAGCACAACACACGATGTAGCTTCGAGAGTTGCTGTGATCTCCTGCACTATTCCCGTAGGTGAACTGGCCAGGGCTTCTAGAGTAGAGAAGGGTGGTGAGCTCTGCGACTACCGTGTGAGCCGTAAATCATGACGTTTCTTTGGACACAGAGGCTAGATCATTAATGTTTGAGGAGCACGTTTCAAAACTCAAATGCAGAGGGCAGAAAACGGCATGGGTCTTTTTATACCACTTCTCCCTTTTTGAGACAAGTTAGAGAGCTTGAGTTATGAAGCCTTAAAAGATCATTTTGTTTCCACGTTCAATTTTCTTCCTTTCACTTAGAAAAAAACCTTTCAGGCCAAAGACCATTTGAGGTGGCCGTGGTCCCTCCATGTTTCACTCACTGGTCCCTCATTTCTGTTGGCCCTGCGTTTCAATCGACCACGTCTCCGGAGGGGAATGATTCTAGTGACCTCACTTTAGGGAGATGGGAACCTCTGGCATCTTCTCAAGCTGCCAGGCCGTGCTACCCAAGCCGGGCTCTTCTCTGGTGCAGGGAAGTAACGCGGTAGGTCAGCACTCGAGCGTCTTGGCGAAGCTGTTAGGCGCGTGGGGGGCCCTAACCGCTGCTGCTGGCTCAGAGACGGGGCACTTGCAGCCCACCTTCCGAGCTTGGCCTGACCAAATTCAGCTATGCAGGTGGAGTCCTGGTTCGCGAGAAGGCTGCAGAGCCCGAGGACATGCTGGCGTTCATCCTCATCCTGCGACTGAGGACACAGAGGGGTGTCCTGGCCAAATTAGCCAGTTACCAGTTCCCCGAGCAACTCTCGCCCAAGACACCTGCCTTGACTCTGTGAGGGAGTGGGAGGCTGTGTTCCCTGAGTGTTTTTGCATCTCGGTTTTCATGTCACTACATGAACCTTCAGCCCATGGAGCACTGCTCTCTAATCAGGTGCATCAGCCCGTGGTGGAGACGAGAGAGGAGGAACGCCCCTCTGACTCAGATTCTGCACAAACAAAACTCAGCCTTGTTAGCAAAGGCAGGGGAGAGCACCCAAGGCTGCTCAGATCAGATCTTTCCTCGGCAATCTGCTGGGCAGTGCAAATGGGTGAGCTTTTATGGCAAGATAAGCAATGCCAGGGCTCCACTTCGGTATGCTAAATAAAATTAAAATGTCAATATTTACACATGACCTTCAAGGCTCTTACACTCTTGCTTTCTTAGGATTCGGTACAGACTGCGTTTTCTTTAGTCCGTTACCAACAGCTTGGAAATTCAGTTAGAGGACATAACCCAAATGTTCTCCAAATGTTGCTTCCAAATGGTCATCTTTGAAAAGTGCTGTTTGAAGGCGTGCACCCTCTCTGCACTGAGAGAGAGCTGTCGCTCTGCTTGCCCAACTGCAGGGGAATTATCCAAAGATTAAAACCACCCATGATAAAGACAGTGCTGTGCAGCGGACTTTAATTTGTTGATAAGTAAAGCACAAGAGGCCTTTTTACATGCTTCTGGAAGCTTCACTATTGTGTATTGCACATTCTGCCCCCGCTTGTGTGCTGACACAAATAAACACGATCATAACGGTTGAAATGTAGTTAGAAACACAATTGAGAACATCTGTATTGTAAGCAGAAATAAATTAGAAATACTGAAGTGTTTTGTAGCTGTGAAAACGAAGAAATAAAAAAATAACCCCCAGTACCTGGATTAAGCGGTTATAAATAATGTATAAAGCAAAAATCTCATTACCCCCTGTGTAAACTCCCCCCTAATGAAATATATTTTATGAACGTAGTAACACTGTAATAACCAAAGCATTTGTTTTTCCCCACAAACTTTCCACTTCATAACTGTGAGATTGTTTGGATTTACAAGTTGGGACGAAACAGCCCAGAATTTACCGGTTCGAGTTTCTTCCCTGTGCCCTTCAACTCCGTGTCTACCATGCACCCTCACACGCCACCGTTTATCAGAATACTGCTTTGCACGCAGCAACGCTTCCCCCGAACACCGTCACATAAAAACCAACAGACGCGAACACAAATCCCCCACAGACCTGGAGGAAAAGGCTCTGAGACTGCTGGCTTGCAGAAACCGTGGGCAAGGCAGGTGACTGCTACCTGTGCAGGTCAGCAGTGACTGCTACCTGTGCAGGTCAGCAGCACCTGCTGAGGACCAGGAGCCCACGCAGAGCCCAGGCTGCTGGCGAGAGGGGCCATCATGTTGCTGATGTCACTGTAAGTAAAGTGACGGCTGTCAGGTTAGTGAGCTTCGTCCAGTGGAGCTATGGGGCCATTCCAGGGGTAGCCAGAATGTTCCACTGGGCACCATCCGTAACATTTCCAGGAACCAGAAGGAAAGCAGTTCTTTGCCTGGCCTCCTCACACCTGCCGGCAGGAATCCTTCCCTGTAAGATTTCTTGTTTATTTATTTATGTTTTGTTTGTTTGTTTTTAAAATCATAAACCCACGGTCAGGCTCTGGAACATCATGGACCTCAGTAGCACGCTGAAGGGTGAAGCATGACTCTGGAGTCCTGTTATTTATAAAACTCTGTTCTCCCGGGCTAGGCACGGTGAGCCCCGTATCTTTAAGATATGCTAGGGCAAGAAGTAAAGCATAGAGAGCTCGCTCAATACAGTCTTTGTATAACGGGAGCTAGTGCAAGCCTAACTGTGTCCTACCTCAAATACCGAATGGTTCCTCTGAGCTTCTAATTAATGAATTAATGTATATCCTATCTGGCTCTCCTAACGTCCTTGGAATGTTTCCAGGTATCCATACAGACTGCCTGAATCTAGCCTGACGCCTGAGCACGAGCAGCTCTTACCCGCATGACTTGTACCCACGTTCTATTTCTGCCCAGCCCCATCGGGACGGCAGTGGTGGCCAGGGGCTAAGCAGAATGACCCCATTCGATTCCCTTATGTATGATGTCATTCATGGACTCATTTTTGGAGTCATAGTTAAAAACTTGAAATTCTCCTCATTTTGGTATGCAGCTATGGCATAGTGAAGGAAATTATTGCATGATAAGTCAAAAGACTTGCTCTTAAGTCCCATCTTCCCTCTCATTACCCGAGTGACTTTAGATCAGTCCATTCTGAGCCTCAGTTATTTCGAAAATGGGGATAATACTAACTCATACTTCTTTTAGTGGGACTCAATAAGGTCATGCAAATAAGAGACTTTATGCAGTTTAAAGTGTTACTGAGTGGTATCCTTTGGTTATGGAGTGGTGTCGTCTATTTGTCTTAGTCTGTTTGAGCTGCTATCACAAAATACCAGAGGCTTCCGTGTGGTCAAAGGGTGGAAGGTTGCTCTCTGGAGCTTCTTTCTTAAGGGCACTAATTCTGTTCGTGAGGTCTCCGCCCTCTTGACCTAATCACCTCCCAAAGGTCCCAACTCCTAATACCATCACCTTACAGGTTAGGATATCCACATATGATTTTTGGGGGGACACAAACATTCAGACCGTAGCAGCATTTCAAAAAAGAAATGTCTATCTTACCTACATCACAGTGCAGTTTGAGGATCAAATTAAATCAAATATGTGAAGAAGGCTTTGAAAAGTGTAAAGGGCTCCGCCGTGCAAAGTGAATCACTATATTGCGAAGGGAACGCATGTCAGCTGGAATACCTGGGTCACTAGCTCCGCGTCCACATTTGCCAGGGCAGCACCGTCTTGTAGACCGAAAAGGGGGTGCAGAGGCTGGAGATATCAGAGCGAGCATTACGTTTATCAAACTCTTTCTATCAGGAACCCCTCCATTAATTGTTTAGGATCTTTGTTTCATTTCTTTTTACTTTGAACAGGAAGAGAAAACAGTCACCTTCTAACAGAGTTGTTGGGGAAACATAATTGAAATGAGCTCCAAAGACATCTCTGAAGGACAAAGTTATGTGAAGGACATAAATTGTGCATGAACTCTTCCAGCAATGAACAGGCATATCTCCACATACCCCTAGGATCTCAAGCTGATAATGTAGCAACAAGAACCTATTGAATCAGGGCAAGGTGATGGTTCTGCTCGTGTGACAATCTAGGTCTCCGAGTCTGGTATGCGGGCAGGGTGTAAAGAGCAGATTGCATTTTCGAAAGAAAGGTTAAGCTTGAATGTTTTGGACAGGAGGTGGTTAGATGCATTTTTAAAAAGTCCTTGAATTTACCTGATGAGTTTTGTGTCCTTGTGATGGTTGTAGCCCATTCCAGGTTATGAATAAATTTAGCAACACAAAAGAGGTCATTGAAAAATCTCTCGCTCAGATGCTCCGTTTCCTCCTCGGAAGCCCCTTCCGGCTTTCTCCTCTTCTTCACTAATTTGGCAACCTTCCAGGCTGCCCGTCTGATCATTGAGAGCTTCAGATGAGTGGCATGTGGTTTTAGAAATGTTTTTGAAACTTTTATAGGAGAGCGGTAGAAAGGTGGAGGTTTCCAGAAAAAAACCCGAATACAAGTTAAATTAATTTTATTTATTTAGTTCATTTTTGCTGTCGGGCAACCTTTTAGTTTGAACTAATTATAGGCTTAAGAAATGTTGGAAAAATACTATAACAAAGTGTTCCTTCCTATCCTTCACTCTGCCTGCACTTATGTTAACAACTTTCATCACCATATTATAATTATCAGGAATAGGAAATGTACATTAGTACAATATTATTAACTAAACTACAGACCTGATTAGAAGTTCACTAATTTTCCTGCAAATATCATTTTTTGGTTCCGGGATCCGATCCAAGACCCTACATTGCCTCTTACCTCCAATCTGTGACAGGTCCTCAGTCTTTGCTTGTCCTTCATGACTTTGGCACTTTTTGAAGAGTAAAGATCAGTAATTTTGCAGAATACCCTTTCATTTAGGTTTGTCTAATAATGCTTTCTTACAAATGCAGTCTTGGCAAGAATACCACAGAAATGATACTATGTCTCTTTTTAGCCCATTAGATCAAGAGACTGATGACACGGTTTTATTACTGTGGTATTTACCTTGATCTCTTGGTTAGGCTGGTGTCTTCTGGTTTCTCTGCTGTAAGGTTACTATCTTTTCCTTTGCATTGATAAGTATTTTGAGGCAGATACTTCGAGTTTATGCAACTTCTGTTTATTTGTGTTGAATTTCTTTTGCATAAAGGGACAGACACCTGGGTAGTTTCTTATATCTAAATTCTGACACAAAAGATCACATACTCTTAGATACTCTTTGGAGTGTTAAAGAATAAAGATCCAACTGAGTAAATTTAAAGATCTAATTGGCTTTATTCAACGATTCAGGAACCAGGCAGCATCCCACCTAGCAAGTAGAAAGGAGCTTGCGGGAGTTGTACAAAACGGAAGAAGGTTTTTATAGGAAGAAGGAGGGTGATACAAGGAAGTTAAAAGAGTGGATTATTTCAGGCAAGGTTACTTTCCCTTAGGGGAAGGCAGGGAGTTTTATCATGCAGATTACCTCACTAGTGCTGAAGGGGAAATTCCAGAGTGATTGGTTTAAAATTCCACTCCTGGGAGAGGTTGAAACTGCAATTAGATTTGTTAACCTTAAAATTAAAACTGCCAATTATTCTACCAACAAAAATGGGTTTATTTCGGAATAACAGAGAATTGTTATCGAGGACAAGAGAGCTATGGCAAAACCATAGGCAAGTCCAACCAGCAAAAGAAAGGAACATCATTTTATAGAGAAGACGGAGGAAGTTGGGAGCTGTTTTCAACAGAAGTCCATTGGAGAGGGGCAAGTGTTAAGGGTGATGACAGTCTCTCATAGGCTGAGATGCAGGGGTGGTCAGTTTCCTATAGAAGACGCAATGCTTATCTTTTCCTATTGCGGCCCATTATTGACGATTGTTCCTGTAATTGACATTGAATGGATGACTCCCCCTTCCTGCCTCCCCTTCTAGCATCCTCAGTCCACTTTAGTGAGGTTTCCCTTTATTAATTTTCACAGGTTCAGTATGAAGTCTTGGTGGCACTTAGCAAAAGTGACTATTTTGAACCTGTTGTTTCTTTTAAACAGGGGTTTTGCCTTTTTTCACTTAATAATGAATGTCATGGTTTTCCTCATTCTTTTATACAGTTGTATAGTACTCCTTTGTGGGGATCTACCAATGTATTCAAGTGCTCTTCTACATATGGGCATTTAAGTGCTTTGCAATTACAAACAGTGTAGCAATGAATATGTTTGTGCATGTGTATTTTCATATTATTGGAGATATATCCCCTGGAAATGGGCTTGCTAGATCAGAAATAAAATGTTTATGCAATTTTGTTAGATATTGCCAAATGTCCCTGCAGGAGGTTTCTACCGATTTGCATTCCCGCTGGGAATGTATGCAAGTGCCTGATTCCCCATAGCTTCACAAGGGAGCTTTACTCGTAGAAAGTACTCTGATGTTTTTAGAGTTTTGCCACTTTAATAGGTGAGAAAAGGATTTCCTTAATTATGACTGAGTTTAAGCATTTTCCCATATGTTTGAGGGCCATTTTTAATCTCTCTCTTTTCAGTGAATTATTTGTTTATGTCTTTCCCTCATTTTTCTATTAGGGTTTTGGTCCTTTGTCTCTCAATTTTTAAGATATCTTTATATATGAGGAATATAGCCCTTTTTTTCTAGTATATATTAAAATATTTTCTCCCCATTTGTCTGTTTTCCTTTTACTTTGTTTACAGTGTTTTTGTCATGCAAACTATTTAATTTGTATACAGTAGAATTTATCTTTCTTATTGTCTCTGGATTTTAAATTATAGTTAAAAAGCCTTTTTCTTACCAAGGTTAAAGAATAATTTAGCTATGCTTTTCTTTATACTGTGTGGTTTCAGTTTTTACATTTAGATTCCTAATCTACTTGGAGTTTATTCTACCCTACGATGTGAGATACGGATTTAATTTTATCTTTTTCCAAATGACTACCTAGTTGTTCCAGAACTGTATATTAAAAAGTTCATCTTTACCCCAGTGATTCGAGATGCCACTTTTCCCATATACCAAATTTCCATTTGTATTTGGGTCTAATTCTGGACTATTCTATTCCATTAGTCTGCCTGTCTATTTTTCTATTCATGGTCCTGCACCACACCGTTTTAATTATCAAGGTTTTATAGAATGTTTTATTTTCTGGTACCACACACATTTTTTTCTTTTTCAGTGTTTTTCTACCAATCTTGCAATTTTTCCCCCGTGTGAACTTTAGTAGCAGATTGTCTAACTCCAGAACATAGCTTGTTGGTATTTTATTGTAATTGTAGCAAATTTATAAATTAATTTAGGGAGAACTGATATTTTTATAATGCTGTATAATCCTATCCAAGAACATGGGATGTCTCTCCATTTATTCAGACCTTTATTAGTATCTTTCAGGAGTGCTTAAAAATTTTTCCTGGGGCGCCTGGGTGGCACAGCCATTAAGCGTCTGCCTTCGGCTCAGGGCGTGATCCCGGCATTATGGGATCGAGCCCCACATCAGGCTCCTCCGCTATGAGCCTGCTTCTTCCTCTCCCACTCCCCCTGCTGTGTTCCCTCTCTTGCTGGCTGTCTCTATCTCTGTTAAATAAATAAATAAAATCTTAAAAAAAAAATTTTTCCCCTTATACAGGCTTGCACATTTCTCGTTAAATTTCCTTTTAAGTATTTAAATATTTACTACATTTTGAGGCTGTTGTAAATGGGATTTTCTGTCATTATATCCCCTGTTTATTGTTTGTCCGTATAAAGGCTATTGATTTTTATATGTTAATTTTATGTTCTATTACTTCAATAAATTCTTTTGTTTGAATTAGTTTTAGTATGATTTTCTGGAGTTTTCCAGGTATATTGTCATATCTGCAAATATAGTTTTTTTTCTTTAATCATTCTTATGCCTCTAACTGATTTCTCTTGTCCCATTGCATTGGCTAATTCGGAAGTAGCAGACGGAGTGGGCATTTGTGTCTTGTTCTTGAGCATGATGGAAATGGCTTGAATGTTTCTCCATTAAGTAAGATACTGGCTTTAGAACTAATCATCATGTTGAGAAAGTGTGCATTAATTCTATGTACTGGAGTAGTTTTACCATGAGTGTGTGTTAAATGTTGTCAGTTGCTTTCTCTATGGAAATAGTTAAATAATTTTTCCCTTTAGGACTTATTGCTGAATAATGGCCATTAGGTCCTACACCCCCAGAATCTGTAAATGTTATTGACCCCAGGTAGACCCCAACACCTGACCTCTGCTATCTACCTGCTTCTACTCACTGACCTTTGTTTCACGATTTCCCTTAAGCTCTTCTTTCCAGCTTATTTCTTAACTCAGGGAAATGGAAAGTGAAACCACCCTTCCAGCAATAGTGTCTGTCCCGACAAGACCTCCAGCCAGCCCAGACCACCCAGACCAGTTTGGACTTAACCCCCGAATCCAGCCTGTGCAGATGGACGGTGGAGTGACCCCTAGACTGACCGACAACTACCTTTACCTCATTATCGCACTAAAATCTGCACCCGAGGAGGAGGACAAGCCTCATTTACATAGCACAAAATGTGTATATTGGCCCGTTTCCCTAAGGTGCACGCGTGACCTCTACTTTATGATGACAGGGCTTCCCATTCTAAATATTCATCCTAACCCTAAATAAAAGGAACCCATCCACCCTTGCCTGGGGAGTCATGGCTGTGGAAGGAACTCCCCGAGACCTCCTTATTTGCTGCAAGTAAAGTATGCTTTGTGCCACAACTCAACCCGGCACAGTTTCTGACTCACCAAGGAGTGAACTCACCTTGGTTCGGTTATGTTATCTTCTATGATAAAGTTTTTGCAGGTGTGATTAAATTAAGGCTCTGAGGAAAGATGAGGAAATTGTCTTAGAAATATTATATTTAATACTGGGTTATCCCAGTGGGCCCTGAGGGCATTAAACACGTGGTTATAAGAGAGAGGTAGAGTGGGATTAGACGCATTCACGGAGGAGAAGGTGATGTGAAGATAGGAGGACGGATTGCAGTGATGCCACAAGCCAAGGCATGCTGGTGCCACCAGAAGCTGGAGGAAGCAAGGAGTAGATTCTCTCAGAGTCCATAGGAGGTGCGTGACCCTCCCAACGCTTTGATTTCAGACTCCTCACCTCCAGGTTAAATTCCTGTTTGAAGCTGTAGAGTTCGTGAGCATTTCTAAGACTGGCCATAGAAAACAGATGGAGATTTGGGCACTGGGAATTGAGGTGTGGAGGCAACAAATACCTAAATATGGGGAAGTGGCTTTAAAATTGGATAATGGGTAGAGGCTGGTAGGATTTTAAGGTACAGGATAGGAAAAGCCTGGGTTGCCTTAAACCAAATGTTAGTAGAAATATAAATGTTAAAGGTTCTTTTGGTGAGGATCCAGAAGGAAATGAGGAGTCTGTTACTAGACAGTGGGAGAGAGATGATCTTTGTCATATAGTGGTAGAAAAGTTAGCTGACTTGTGTCCTACGGTTGTGCGGAAAGCAGAATTTGTAAGCAATGAAGCTGGCTATTTAGCGAAGGAAATTTCCAAGTGAGGTACTGCAGGTGCGGCCTGGTCTCTTCTTGTTGCTCATAGCAAAATGACAGAGGAAAGACATAAATTGAGAACAGAACTGTCAGGCGAAAAATGAACCAGCACTTGATGATTTGGGAAATTCTTACCCTATCTAGATTGCAAAGGAAGCTCAAATGAGGGGTTTTGGGAATTTAGGAGATTAGGAGTGTTTGCTTTGGAAAGTCACAACATTTGGTTAGTTTCAAAGAAATGTTAAATGTGTTGGATCACGTTTGCTAATATGGATGCTTCTCCCATGTGGGATGGTTCGTTCGACTTGCGATTTTTCAACTTTATGATGGTGCTAAAGTGATATGCGTTCAGAGAAATCACACTTCGAATTCAGCTCTTTCTCTGGGCTAGCGATATGCTGTGCCATCCTCTCCTGTGATGCTGGGCAGGAGCAAGGAGCCCCAGCTGCCAGCCGGCGGAGCGGGTCAGGAGGGTAAATGGCAGATACACTGACCATTGTGTACCCACACATCCTGTGTTTTACTTCCAATACACTGCTCAATAAATTACATCTGATATTCAACACTTTATTATAAAATGGGCCTTATGGGAGATGATTTTGCCCAAGTGTAGGCTAATATAAGTGATGTGAGCACGGTTAAGGTGGGCTAGGCTAAGCTTTGATATTCAGTAGGTCAGGTATATTAAATACAGTTTTGACTTCCGGTATTTTCAACGTATGATGGTTTCATCAGGTTGTAATTCTATCATAAGTCGAAGATGATCTGTATTTTGTTTAGAATTTTTGCACTGATGTTCGTGACTGTTGAGCTCTGTGGGTTTTTTTTTTTTTTTTGTATTGTCTTTATTTGTTTAGCTAGGAGTATTTGCACCATAAAAAGGATTAAAAAGTCTTCTTTCATTTTCAATGTTCTGAAGCAATTTATAGAGCATTGGGACTAGCTAGAATTTGAAGGTTCGGTATGATGTTTTGTGAAATCAGCTGTGCCTGGTGATTTTTTTTTTTGTGGGGGAGCTCCTTAATAACTGTCTCTCTTACAGGGAAATTGCTCTGTTGAAGCTTTCTAACCCTAATGAGATCAATATGTATTTCCCTAGGAAGTTGCCCATTTCATCTAGGTTTTTGAATTTATTTGCACAGAGGTTTACAACTAAGTCTCTTATGATTAAAAAAAAATTTCTGAAAAAAATTGTTTCAATGGTTATTTCCTTCTTTTCATTTCATTTCTTTTTTTTTCCTTATATTTTTGTTCATTTTCCCTTTAGAGGGAGATTAAGTTAGCTAGTGGTTTACCTATTTTAAAAATTCTTTTCCCCCAAATCAGGATTTTGATCCTTTACTGTCCACTGAATGCCTTTATGGCAATGCAGGCATACCCACTTTTCTACCATTTCTCCTATTTTTTAGTTGCAATATTTCTACTTTGTCACAATGTACAACAGCTGTATGGTAGCCTTTCACTCCACCCCCCACCTTTGCTTTAATATTACATGCACATTTATATGTTTTAAAATGCTCTGTATCAGCCCTTTTATTGACGCTCCCCCACTCATGATTTGGTTGGTAGAAGCATTCCTTAGTAGATTCTTCAAGGACAGTTCATAGGTCCAACATTCCGTAAGTTCCTGTATGTTGAAATTATTATTTGATATATTAGATATATCCTAATGTTAGTTAATGTAGTCAAGGACTTCCTGACTGTATATAAAATCCTTTTTCCACAATTTCTTTCACTGAACTCTTGAACAATGTTACTCTGTTGTTGCTTTCTTTGTACATTGGTTTTAAAAACTGATGCCAGTTGGGGTGCCTGAGTGGCTCAGTCAGTTAAGTGTCCAACTCTTGACTGTGGCTCAGGTCATGATCTCAGGGTGGTGAGATCAAGCCTTGCTTTGAGCTTCATGCCCGGTGAGGAGTCTGCTTGAGGATTCTCTCTTCCTTCTGCCCCTCCCTCCTGTGCTCTCTCTCTCAAATAAATAAATAAATCCTTTAAAAAAATTAAAAAAATAAAATAAATAAAAACTGATGCCAGTCAAACTCTTTTACTGTTGTTAATTTTGCAGAAAAAAATGTTTTGCAAAAATTATTTGTTCTTTTTGGCTGGAGGACTTGAAGATTATATCTTTGTCTTTGAGATCTCATGCTTTTACTAGAATTTGACTCTGTTTTGATCATTTTGGGTTAATTTTCCCAGGTACCTAGTAAGCCTTTCAAAGTGGGGGGATTAAGGTCTTTTTCTGTTTCTGGAAAAATTTCTTGGATTATCATTTTAAAAAGTAGTTGTGTTTCATTTGTTTTCGCTTTTTGTTCTTTAGGGACTCCAATAATACAAATATTATTCCTTCTTTGACTGTTTTCTGTTGCTACTATTTTTCTCTGATCCATTTTATATCTTCTGTTGTGTCATTTTCATGCTCTTGGCTGTTTTTCTGCCTTTCTTTGATGCCCCTTATTAAATTTTCATTTGAGTCTCTTTTCTCTTGGGCATTTTGTAATTTCTTCTTTAGTTTTGAGATAATACTGTCTTTTTTCTTCCATTTTTTTCCTTGAGTTCAATCAACTATTTTTTAAATTTCTCCCTGCCTTTTTTTTTTTTTATTCTTTTGTCCATTTCTGTTCTCAGTGTTTGAATTTCTAATTTGAAGTGGTTTTTCATATCCTCAAATGCTTGTTAGGATATATTTAATTCGGTATTGAGTGTAAACTTAAAGTTTCCTTCTGCTTCATGTTTTTTTGGGGAGAGGTTGGCTTTTCCTCAGTTGATTTGTGTGAAAATTCATTCTGCAATAGTCTTTTTGGAGTTTATTGTTCTGTCTTTCATTTTCACGATATTGGAATGTTTTACATGGTTCCTAGTTAAGTGACACTCTTCACTGTTGGTCTAGTAAAATTCAGGTACTTTGGCAGGGTTTTGTTTGTTTTGGTGGTGGGGAGGGATTATGAGTCCACCAATTTTATTGATCTTTTTTTTTTTTTTTTTCCTTGCAGGACCCTACCCTTATCTTCTTTTCTAGTTCACCATCTAAACTGCTAAAGGACACTTCTTCCTTCTTCTTATTCTTTTTTTCCCCCCTCCTAGAAACTATGTGTTTGAGACAGTCCCTTTAAATCACACTTGCTCATTTCAACTGTGTCTATCCCTTTAAATTGTGTGTCTGGCCCTCTCAGTAGCTGCCTACCTTTTTAAGAGGCACATACTTTGAAGTCTCCTTCCTAAAGTCCTGCTCTATTTAATCTTTCTGGTGCACTCTCCAACTTTCCCTAAGGTCCTCTTGCCTGTGCCCTTCCTCTGGATTCCTAGCAGTTTTTATTGGTCGGCCTTTGCTTACAGCCAAACTCTGGTGGGAAAAGTACAGGGCAGAAGGGCATGGGATTTGTTTCTTTTTCTCTTTTTACTCACAATTTTTTTTTAGCACTTTCAGCACTCAGCATTTTCTTCAAGTAGTATTGAGAATGTGATTTTGCATAGAGATTTCGTAGTTCTGAATTTATTTTGGATTGTTTGGTGGAGGGAAGGGTTGGGAGGTTACTTACTATATACAGCTGTCATTGTCTTCAGCTACTTGGAAGTCCTCAAAGACTGTATGTTTGCATGTTAAAGGAGTAAACTCACCCTTGCCAGTGGTTTAACTTACCACCCAATACCATTAATGACTCCCATGTTTAGATTTTGAACCTAGACTTTTTCATAAGTTTTGGGTCCGTGTATTCCATTACAATCCTGCAACCTCAAATTCACCAAGTTCAAAACTCAGCAATTTCCTTCCTCTATAATATTGATCTCACCTCTCCCCTCACACACATTCTGTTTCTTGTTGAAAGGTAGCAAGCTCCATTTGGAGACTCAAGTCAGAAATTCTGGAGTCATCTGGAGTCATCTAACTCCCTTGCCTATTCATCCTATTGGTACTTAATAAATGGCTGTTGGATGAAGGTCCTCACAATTTCTGGAAGACGATGAAAAAGAAACACTTCTGTCCCTGGACAACAGCAGGCATAAGCCTGGGTAGGTGTCTTTGCTACTCAGGTGTCGATCTTGCTAGTGCTGGAAATAACAGCACAGGATGCTTATAATTTAATAAAGGGTTTACAGGCATTGTAAACTTCTTATTAGAGTCCGAGATCATGGAGGCAGGGACAATGTCTTATTCATTTGAGAATCTTTTACAGTACTTGGCAGAAAGCTTAATAAAGGTCATTAGGGATATTTTAAATAAATGAAAGATAAAATGAATGGATGACCATTATATCACCTGTGATAATAGCACACAGCTCCTAATGCAAAGAAAAAGTGGTCTGAAAGATCACTCAACCTAAGCAAGTCCACTTAAATTCCTACAAGCATCAGGGATGATACAAAAATGAATGACACGGACACTCAGGAACGTGGACACACGTGGGTTCTCACCCATTCTTTGTGTGTGCCTTTGGTATCTAGCGAAGCCTATGGACTCTTCTCAGAATAATGATTTCATATGCACAACATAAAATACATAGCATTGCGAAAGAAACCAATTACACAAAAATATAATTATCGAAGTATTAAAACACACAAATGTGTGATATAGTCATATATGTGCTTCTTTATTAATGTATTAAATAACAATATCTAGCAGCCAGACCAATAACTATCATATTTTCAAGTATGGGTGAAGATAAGCAATTTTTCAACGTATCTTCAAGCACTGTAATGTGATATGGAACCATCTGTGATTTCTGGGGCGCCCGGTGGCTCAGGCGGTTAAGCATCTGACTCTCGATTTCGGCTCAGGTCACAGTCTCAGGGTTATGAGATTGAGCCCCATGTCAGGCTCTGTGCTCAGTGGGGCATCTGCTTGAGATTCTTTCTCCCTCTCCCTCTCGGCTCCTCCCCCACTACTCTCTCTCTCTCTAAATAAATAAATCTTAAAACAAAACAAAAACAAAAATGAAGTCTGTGATTTCTGTTGGAGACGCAATTAAGGTACTGCTAATACCGCAGTGATTTCTTGCCTATATTCGTAATTGACTAAAATGCTAAATTTTAGTTAGACATTAATAAAAGTAAAGATGCATTTTTTCCCCATCTGATTCACAGCTTTCCGAGTTCTATACACACAGCTGCATCCATGAACTCCGGGTTAAGAACCCCTGGTTTAGAAGGAGCTGGTACTACTGCTCTGACTAGAGGCAGGCAGACCTGGGAGCCCCGTGGCCTGTGGGTGCTGTTTTTCATGACTTCTGACCTAAGCCCCAGTGAAATTACGGGCCCAGCATCCATGTTCCCTCTATAAGAGTTGCCCTTCTGGGGAGAAAAGAAAAAAGATTGGAATGTGACAGCTAAATTGTTCTTTGACAGGCAGAAAGGTCTGTTTTGCCTAAGACAAAATAGACTTGCACTTTACAGAGTTAAAGATGATATCCCTGAGCCATTCTCTGCAAGCCAGTCTAAGGGCTCTCTCGCGGCTCTCTGGGCCATGTCAGAGAGAGTGTGGAAAGTGATGGGACCTGGAAAACAAATTCTACAACTTGTAGATAATAAACGAAAATGGTAGGGACTTCCCACTGGCTGATAGAAAGAAAATGTCACAAACACGAAAACGTAATAAAGCCGGGTTTGAGTCCTTGGTGCCTTCCCTTCATGATTAATGATTGGTCTCAAATAGGATGGGTAAGGCAAAGTGAAGTTCTTCTTGAAGTAGCTTTAAAAATGCCACAGCTTAAAGAAATTATTGTAACAGCAATTTAAGAAAAAAAAAAACTCTGTTAAAATGTAAAGGTCAAGAAAGATTTGGGTGTTTTTAAATGCTGTCTTGAAGAAATTCTTATAAAGGTTAAGATGTCATGTAGTTTCAGAGTTATGGGCATAGGAGGGGGTCTGGACCAAACCAGTGCTGCCTCCGGGGCCCTCGGTGCCTGTGACCCAGGCTGACAGTGGGCGGCAGGCAACTGGCGGATCAGTGTGTCACCATGTCAGTGGGGAAAAGCAGGTACTGCTCTCTTAGAACGCAGAAGCCGTGGGAACACTTCCCTTCCAGAGCTCTGTTCTGACTACACGCAGGCCTTAAGGTGATCTACCCCGAACCCCAAACAGTGGTACTCGAAACAGCACTCCTAGCCCCCACTGTGGGGGGATTCTGAGCTCCCGCTGTCTCTCTTGCCTTCTGTCCTGCCCTGAACTACTAAATCCTTCAGCAGGAAGTTTCTGCAGAGGGCCAGCCTGGGTTTTAGATTTATGGGGTCTGGGAGAGTCTCCTGACATCCACATGTAGAGTGTTCTGTGAACACGGCCGAGGTTTCCATGACTTCACATCTAAGTGGTCTGGGAATAGGTGTCCATGTGGTCTCAGGTGTTCTAGTCATGAGCTAACAGACCTCTAAGGGGCATCTCCTGGTCATGGCAAGCGTCCCCTGGGAAAGCAGAATAGAGTGCCTGTACACCAGTGCATCTGAGCAGGGCTGCACCTCAGGAACTCAGGGCGGGGGGTACCTGGTCTCTGGAGACCAGTGGTTCTGCACGCTATGAACATAATACCCAAATCACCTGAAGTTATCCAATCGCACCTCTCCATGTGGTTTGTGGAGCGGCAGCTTTGGCAGGACTTGGGAGCCGTTAGAAGTGCAGAATCTCAGACCTCGCTTAGACTTACTGAACCGAAAGCTGCATTTCTATAAGATGCCCCGGTGACGCATATACCCACTAAGAAACACTTCTTGCTCAAGACATCGCTTTTGCGTAAGTGCGTGCACGCACAGAGGTCAGCTCCCCCGTTGGGAATCTCTGTTGAATGATAAGAGTAGGCCATAGGCCTCGGAGGAAAAGGATGGAAAATACCGCTGTGGAGAGTTCTAATCTGTCTTGCCAACATCTATGAAAAGAAACAAGAACTTGACATGACCCCCTCCCTGTGGGCAGTTATGTTAGTCAGCTTTACCTGGATGACGTGGGGGCCTTTTGAAGGGTGAGCCAAGTCATCTGACCCCTCACACCGCCTCCCTACACAAGGTCCTAAGGGACATTAATTGATCTTACGAGGGAGGACTGGGCTTTTAGGTAGGGTGCTAGATCTTGGTGTCATTTGCAGAGTATCAGGGAGTGACTTTCAAAATGCAATCTGAGTGTCCTTCTTCATTGAGTGTGGAATCAAAGAGCCAACCATTTGTGTTAACTTAGAGTTTCTTGTTCAAAATGCAAGCCTCCCTGTCCCTGCTCAGGCCACTTCCCTAGTGTGGGTGACGTGCTTTCCCCGTTCTTCACCTGTGTGAACTGTACTGAACTCTCTCCCAAAGCCCGCTTAACCACCCGGACACTTCCTGCTTATTACCTGCTGCTTCTTTCCGATTGTAATGATTTTCTATTTCATTCATTTAGCACTGAAAATACACTCTTTTGCTATTTCACATGGCCTGTCTTTCCAACTAGACTTTTAAGCCCATCAAGGGCAGAGACATATCCTACTGTATTTCAGACCCCAGCCCAGGACGCTATAACTAGGAGGGGTCTAATAAACGTAAAACATATATATTTTTTATATACATAAAATATATAAATATTTTATATAAAATAAATAAATATTATATAATATGATATGTTATATATATGTATATAAAACATATCATCATCATTTATTACTGCTTCTAGTGCCAGTGCTTTCCAGATGCTGGTCATTTCACACATGTCAGCACACGTGATCCTCACAATTACCCTGTGTGGTTCCTGTGCTCCCCATTCTAAGAGGAGGAGACCAAGGTTGAGACCACAGGGAACTTCACAAAGTTACGTGGCCAGTGTGAGGCCAGGCCAGATCTGAACTCAGATTTATCTGCCACATTTCTCTCCTCCTCAGTAGTACCATGGTGGAAATGAGTTTCCTTTTGCTGCTATTGAAAGCCAATCACATAAGGGCTCTGGGAGAAGAAGGCTGGCTTGTCCGGGAGATGGAGGACTAGGTCCGCATGAGCCACCATTCCCCACATGGTAGTGGGGAATTCGTATCTTTCTCTGTATCCCAGCTTCGCAACCTTTAGCATGGGGGTGGGTTATCTCTAACTCACCAGGTGACTGAAAAGCTCAGCATTCCAGTGGGGTTCCAGAAGAATCAAGGAAGGGAAAGGACACTGAATGTGAGAGCCAACCTCAGGGGCAGTCTCTAGGAGTCGGGGCCCTTCAACATCCCAAGGAGGGTGGTTCTCCGCACAGCAACTCCAGCTGCAGCGTCTGGCTCTTTCTCTGCCTTGTTTCTGGTGTCTTACAGGAGTCGTGGGCAGCCCTCATACCCTGAACGAGCCTGCAAAGGTCTCTCTCTCACCTTATGACATCAGAAAGAGCAGCTCTCTTCTTCACAGCACGCAGAAGCCAAAAATTGCTCATTTATGAACCTGCTCACAGGGAAACAATTCACGCCGAAGGGGCCTGGGGTTCTTTGACATTCACCACAAAAACCTTTGCTTTTGCAGGCATCCAACGAACAAAACAAAACAAAGCAAAACACACGAAACAAAAAACTTACAACACCGTGGATTCAGGAAGAAGTAGACCCAAAGTGATTCTTCCCCAATCAATAGTCAATGAGGGATTTTAATTTGTGAACACAATTACCATGATTACTATGACCCCTATGGAGTCATTGCATGTTACTACGCATCCCGGGAACCGGATTTCCATATTTAGGAAGGAAAGGAAAAGATATCAGGAATCTTGCGTAGCTTCCCTGGATATGTAGTGCTTTTCTGAGAACCCTTTCTGACTAAATGATTCAATGTAATATCAAAATGTTTTACAGATGTATAATTCACCACTTCAATTAAAACAGTGCTAAGTGAAAGGGAACAAAGTTCAGGGGTCCACCGTTTCTGTGAGAGCTGTCCCAGCTCCACATGTGTCGTCTCAGAGCTGCCCATTGTGGCTGAGATTCTCGCATTTGAACCGTTCTCACCATTAGAGCAATTTATTTGGGTTAAGGCATTGTCTCTAGAAGGAACCTATTAAAAATACAGGTTACTTGGGCCTACTAACACAATTCCCACAATAACCATTATTCTAGCTGCATGAATTACTTTATCAGATTAATTAGCTGTCACCTATCAGACAATATGGCTCTGAGGAAATAAGGCATATTTTAATGGACATCATTGTCTGAAAAATACGAAGCAGTTCTAGAAGAGACAGCACTGCTTGGGGGCCCTATGCTGGGGGTCTGGGAGGCGAGAAGACAGAGAGAGACACTGATTAAGAAAGAGGAGCAGGGGAGAGATAAGTGAGGGGAACATCAAAATCGAGCCTCTATTCTTTTCAGGTTTGCCTCTGGTAGCCCCATTCTTGTTTTCTGTTGAAATGTTTTTAATATAAAGTGACCAAGTTGATTTCTGTTTTGGCCTAGGCCTCCAAAATATAGGTCCTACTTGTATCAAAATTAGAAGTGAAGTGATTCCCGTGCCCATCCCTTCTACCATGGTCGCCCATAACTGGTTCTGTCCTCTCTGGGCACGCAGATCAGCGGCATTTCCGGCCCTCTGCGTCTAGATGGGCTCCTGTCACTGACGGCGGGGCACCAGAATGTGAGTGGCCATTAAACATTTCCCATGGACTCCTCTCCTCTCTTTCTCTCTCCTCCCCTGAGTGGCTGAAAGGCAATATCTAGAAGTCACCAGAGAGAGGCAAGAAGGCCCTGGGTCACCACTTGGAGAAGAGCAACCCAGGGGTGTGTTGGACCAGGAACACCTACCTTGGGGACTTGCCATTAGTGAGAAATAAAACAGGATTGTGTGAAGACCTTGAGCTCTGGGTGTCTTTAATTAGGTCAGAGAGTATTATTTACCGTGACTGCTATAACTTACCGTCTATACTGATATTTGTTATCACCAACTTGCAGGATACTTAAATCTCCTGAGCAAAAATGGCCTTTAAAGAGATATTAAGAATAATATTATGCATATTAGCAGTTCCAGTTTGCTAGGGACTTTCCGCAGGCACTGAGAGCTTTGCATTCTTATTTAATCCTTACAACAATCTTTTGAGGTGGACTTATTATGCCCATTTTATAGATGTGGAATGGATTCAGGAAGCCTATTAAAGAGCTTGCTTTAGGTCACACTGCTAATGAGTAGCGGCATTGTGACGGTGGGCCAAGTCGTTCAGTGTTCACACCACACTCTTTGCCAGTGAGGGATTCTATTCTTACAGGTACTCAGGGCAAGCAGGATCAGACCATGGAATGACGTGCAAGGGCACACCAAGAACTGAGGAAAAGTCTTGGCTTTCAAGAGGAAAAAAAGGATCCTGTCTCTCTGCCCAAAAAATAGTGGAGAGAACACTTCCTTTATCTTCCTTCCACATCTTAAAAATATTGAGCTGATTTTCTGTGATTCCCCTTTTCTGCCCTCCATTGAAAGCCTTGATTATGCCCCAGTTTTCTGCAAAGAGAAAAATCCTTGCTGCTGATTTAAAAATTCTGCAGATGAGGACGTTCTAACTAGGTTTCCACTGTGGGACGTTTATCCCGCCATTGACACATGCAGGTAACTCCATCAGGGCACCGCTTCACGTAGAGCAAACAACATTCTGTTTCTGTAGAGGCAACAGAGGAAACGGTAGATGCAAGGTGCGGTGGAGACATGCAGCCCGAAGGGCGAGGAAAAAAGAATGACGCTAAGGAGATGGAGTTGATTGGCCGCGCTTGTGGCTAGGGAATGTGGCATTTCAAGTTTTCGGTTTTAAGCAGAGAAGGCCGAGTTTTGCCTGGCTGATCCCTATCATGATTGTTGCCATTCGAATTCAACGAGAGACTGCATGTGGAAGGGGCTTCCTGAGCGGGCGGTGCCCCACACACAAAGGATACGGTGATTGTAGACTTTATGGATGAAAAATCTAACGGCCTGATCAGATAGGAGAAAGTGGAGTCCATGGTAGTTTAGAGCTCAGGCTACGGAGGCAGAGACCGGGGTTAATCTGCCCGTTCTCCCCTGTCTAGCTCTATAATAGCTTGGTCAATTATTTAATCTTTCTAAGCTCTGGATTCCTCCTTCATAAAATGGGGATCATGTTATCTCCCTTATTGTGTTTTGAGAAAGACACAGGATAATACATATAAACACTCATTAATTGTCACTTATTTCAAGGGCGATGATGATGATGACTCAGACACAAGAGGCCAAAGAGAGACAAGCCAGCCAGTAACAAGAGCACATTGGCTTTTCTGCTCTTATTGTATAAGTTAGCGTCAGTTTTATGGGTTGGAAGGACAAAGACTAAATCAGATTAGAAGGAATCCCAGAGAGATTTGGCCAGGCAAGGACACAGACAGCTGGCCAATGTGGCACCCTGTAGGAGTTGGGACTTGAATAGTGGGGTGGTAGAAGGAAACCACAAGGGAATCCGGTGAGTTTTGCATGAGATTCATTGTAATTTGAGATCTTGTCCAGGTCTCAGTAAGCCCCTGCTCATCCGAGAGGGAGTGAGTGTCCACAGAGCACAGCTGGAAGCGGACGTGGGCTTGTGAGGGATGATGGGGCTTCATGTGGGCAAGGAGATATAGATAGACACACGGACAGACAGAACACCCTCACAATAGTCTCACAAGATCAGTCTCACAAGCCCTCTGGGCTTGTCCTTTGGGCCGATCCTTCATGTTCCAGCATTTGATGTCCACCCTATGGTAGGGACCGATCATAGTCATTAGAGTTCAGAAAACAAAGGTTCTGTGTTGTTTATTCTGGAATTTGTCTCACCCTTTCAATATTCTACAGGTTTCCCACCAGTCTACTAAAGAATATCACTTCTCCAAGGAACAGAATGCTCTGCTCTGATACTAAAAGTAAGATGTTTGTTTTTGAAGCAACATAGATTCAAATAGCGATAACAATTCTTTGTGGAAAATAAAAGCATCTTTATATTTATTTGAGTAAACAGAAAAATAGCACAATTGAAATGATTTCCCACCTGCCAAACAAAACTGTTTCCTTTTGTAAGCCGTGTTCCATATACGAGGGTGGTGAAAGCACAGGGCTGCACAAAGGGGGTTGTGATGTATTCAGCGAGTGCGAGCCGCTGTGCCTGCCGACAGGAGTTCACCTCCCGCCATTGTATTCCTCCTCAGCCAAAACAGCCATGCAGCCTCCGCCGCCTGACTGACAGGCTCAGCTGCTCAGCAAAGGGTGTCCGCTGTCTTCACAAACTGCTGTTTGCCCTGGGAGCTAATTTGTGCGGATTCATGCCTGTTGAATTGGGCCTAACGTCGAAGCAAAACTTGGGTGAAAGGGTCACGTAGCCCAGGCTAAACCAGAAATCTGTACTGCGGGTTCCTTTTGCAGTCAGGTAGCTCTTGTCCTAGAGAGGGGCTGGGGTTTTCCGCCTCAAGGGTGCGCTTGTATCTCGGGAGGCTGTAGTGAGGACAGGTAGCCTTCCTTTCCTCCTTCGTGGTTCCCTTTGTGGCTCTGGCAAGGCTGACCCACCAGGGTTCCCCAGGATCAACCAGGCGGGACTCTGGAGGACATGAAGTTTTCACCCTCACCCCTGTATTATTTTCACTCCGTTCTTAGGGCTTTCCAGACCTCATCTAGGGGCTTCGGGCTGGTTCCTGGCTCCCTGAGCCCGCCATTAAACACAGCAGTCCTAGGTTCAGTAACCTTAATCTAAAAATAAAAAGAAAAGTAGCAATGATAACAATGACAATGGCCATTTTTTGACTCTTCATCTTGTGCTTAACCTTGCAGTAAGCACTTTATTCACACCGTCCTCCGAGACTTTCCTCAACAGCTCTGTGAAGCAGCCGTACCTGTGGCAGATACTGCTGGTGGCCCTCTCTAACTCCCGGCCTGCCCCGCGAGGTCCCGTGTAGGCAGGCCTCTCTCCTGCATGACAGCGGTGGCCCTCTGCCTCGGTGTGCGCTGGCCTCACGAGCAGATGCTCAGCCCAGTCACGGGATAGTCTGGAAGGGCCTGTGGGTCGTTGGCCCAGGTGTGACCCTCAACCTTTGAGGTATGGGAGTTCCTGCATAAATCCCCCGACTTCCTCTCCCCGTGGTGGGACGATTCTGAGGGCAGTTCTCACAGTCCCCCGAAGGGTCCTCCAAGGGACTGCAAGCACTAGGCTGCAGAAGTAAGGCCCTCGTTGAAGCTACTTCTTCCCTATCGCACTTTCCCGTTCCTCTGAGTGCTCCCTGGGATGACCACCCACACTTGCTCGGATCCTGGACTCCAGATTTGCCCTCGGGGGAATCTGAGGCACGATACTACACAGTTGTTCTCACTTAACACAAGAGAAATGGAGGCTTACTGGGACTGACGGGCCTGCTGAGGTGGTTGGCCAGGCAGGACTTGAACCACGACTATTTCCTCTCATTACATTATTCTGCTTCCATCAGAAATGGTCCAGATCTATTTTTCTAATTAATTAAGGTCATTAATACATCACTTCTTTCCAAAAAAGGACTTGAGTATGTAAAACACACTATCCTCCCTCCTTCTATCAAAATACATTTGCCTTGTGTTTTGTTCCATTGAGACTCAGGATTTGGCTAACAATATAATTAGAGATAAATTGAATACATTAATTAGTATTGCAATGCTATTGTCTGAAAGTGGCTAAATGTAGGATACCTCCAGAGGTACGTCACTTTACAGGGGGCTTTTGAGATTGCAACGTCATAACTTCAAGAGAGGACTTTGTTAGTGGAATCTCCGGCATCTCGCCGTCGAGGAGGCCTCCTCTGCACGGTCCCTGGGCAGCGGGCCTTTTCTCACGCCCTTAGCATTTCGCTTGTTCTGCCCGCTGATGCCCATGCTGTCTCATCATCGACAGGACTCCTCTTGAATTGGAAGGCCGAGTTCATCCCTGAATGTGTGTTAGCCTGGCTCCTTCTGAGTGACAAAGACACGCAACCCTCCTGTCTTTAACTCCCAGCTCACCAGGGGACACAGGGGACCTGTTTGCCCGCGTTGGTCCCCCGGCCTGTAGGAGGACGATAACCCTTTTCAGGGGGTGATGTGATGATACACACGAGAATGTCTACCAAGTCCTCTGGATTCTTGGGATGAAAGGCGCTATGCAAATAGAACACAGTCTTAGGATGATTAAACTTTAATGCAGCTGCTCTCAGGCCTGTAAAGGGAGCGCAGCCTGGCTGGAAAGGCAGGAGTGCAGGGCTGGCCCCTGTAATCACGGCCCCGGTGAGTTCGCAGCCTCATCTTAGAAGTGCCCATCCTTTCTGCTCGTTCAATTTGGTTTTTATTTTCAAGAGGCCGGTTAGGCAGTTATGTTTTTTTGCCCTTCACATTCTTCAGATTTGGGGTCAGGTTTTAGAAAACACATACGTACAAACATACTTGGGTCACCTAATAGATGACCCAACTCCTGCAACGGCCTGGGGGCTAGAGCAGGAACTAGACATTTAGATATAAATTTTATTCTGAAGACAATATTCTTGACCCTCTGCATGTCTGTCTGTGGCCTGACATACACTGGATCATCTCCCATTTTCAAAACAACAAGCTGTACAGTTTTCCTTTTTGTGACAGAATCGGAACTGCTGGATTTCTCAGCAAAAGCAAAACAAAACAACCATAGAAAAACACCACCTTTTCCTTCCCAAATTAATTCTTTCAGTTTATGCTCCTGACTCCATAAAAATGTGGTTTAGCTTTTGAAGTTTTTATTAATATTTATAATGCCCGTTTGGTGCCCTTGAACCTCTCAGAAACAGAGCCCTGATATAAATACCTACCTTCTAGGTAGTATACCCAAGCCCGACCATAAACTTTAATGTTTATACATATATATATATCTGGCTTTGCTTTGTTTCTCCTGCCTCTGTAGAAAAATTTAAAAAAAATACTTTTTAAGATGCAAATTTTAATAGCTTATATTTTATTTTCAAAAGTAATGCATGCTTGTAAAAAAATACAGATGTGCATATAGAAACAAAGGAAAACGTCCCCCTTTCCTGATCCATTTCTAAAAATCCCAGGGCCAAGAAGTAAACAAGGTAGTTTAAATCCTTCATAAATTAGGGTCCTCTTAGTTTGAGAGATTGAAATTGTGTTAAGAGGCTGGTAACCGGTCATATTTCTCTCTTTTGTTTCTGAGTAGAATTGTAAAAAAAAAAAAAAAATTGTAGAAAGTTTCAAAAAGGCAGTGAACAATAAGAAATTAAAATCTCCCATTAAATCCATTACCCCTAAATAATGAATTTTAAAACCTTTTAGTGTATTTCTTACAGAATTTTCCTCTGTAAATAAGAATAAAACAATGGTAACCCATCCCCTCAACAATTTTCTGATGTCAAGGAACAGTCTCCCCAAAATCATATTTTTGAATGGCTGTCGAATATTCTTTTGCAATTGCTTCCCCTTAAATTGTTTCCACATAACAAGATGGGGGGAGGTGGGCACTGCTTATCCCTCACCTCATGTTTCCATGGTGGGGGTGGGGCGGGAAGGGCTTTCCCTCCACTGACCAGAGGGAGACACGTAGGCAGAACACTTGCCTTGTCACGTCTCTGGATCCCAAGGTGGAGTGATTTTCCTGGCAGGTGACGTGAAGGTGTCAACTCAGTCATCCTCCAACACTATCCTGTGAAGTCCCAAGACTGAGGTTTAGACCCTTCTTTCATCTTCTTAGAACCACTGATCTCCAGGATGCAGCCAGCTTCTGCTTCTCTTATTGTCTGAATAAGACTCACTTATTTGGGCATGTTTTTGCCAAATGTTGAATTAAACAGGGGTGCTTAATTCTGAAGGAAAAGGAGTAGGCTTGTGGCCACAGGTGGAGCTGCTTGGCTAGTCTGGTTTAATCAACCGTTAGGGTTACACACGGGTGCTCATCTGTTAGATTCTTGTGTTTGTCTCTCACCGACTTCTAAACACTAATGGGGAGAGACGGTGAATTGACCGAAAAAGTGTAATTGTACCCCTAAACCCCAAATAATATTACTATACTTAACGTTTATTTATTATTGACTCTGTGCCAGGCTGCACTTTCTCATATAACTTTCTCAACAACCCTGTGAGATGGTGTTATGACTATTCCCATTTTATGGATGGTAAAACTGAGGCACGGTGACAGCCCCTCCCTAGCTGAGGTTTGCTCCCATGCACTTAACCACCTTACTGTATGACTTTTCATCTCTTCTGTATCATAATTAACATGCGAACTTTTTTATATATAAATGGCAGCTTGAGCTTGTAAACTACCCAAATGCTATCTCTCATTATTGAATATATGTCTTTCCTTTTATAGTATTTTCTTATAGTTATTGAATCCCTTTTAATATTATTTACAGTGACTTTTTTGGTGTACAGATTTCTATTTTTATGCAGCTAAATCTAGTCTTATTTTTCTTCATGGCTTTTCCATCTTGGCTTTTGTCCTTGCCTCCCCAATAGATTTTCACCTATATTTTACTCTGAATTCCTATAGTTTTAATATTATAACTTTACCTCTAGAAATTATTTGGTAAATAAAGTCATTCAAAATGGTTTTCTTTTTCTGCCCCCCCCCTTTTTTTTAAAGAAAAAAGAACAGTTGGCGCAGTATCATCCTTTCCCCCCTGATTTGCGGTGCATATACCTGGTTTGGGTTCTGTTTTTTCCACTGCACTATACACTGTTTTGTCTGTAATTTCAGTCTGTTTTTGTTTGCTTGTGGAGGTTTTTACTGTAGCTTTATGGTTTATTTTAATATTTAGAAGGGTTAGTTCCTACTCATCACTCTTACTTTTAGAAACTTGTTTGTTACTGTCACATGATATTCTTCTATTTAAAAAATTACTTTATCAAGTCTCTACCCTAAAATCTTACTGTGAATTTAGTTAGAATATAGTAAAATTTGTGACTCAACTTGGAAATATTTAATATCTTTATAAAATTCCTTTTTTCCATGCAGGAACATGTGATTAGTCTATTTTTAATATTTTCTTTTGTGTGTCTCAAAGTGCCAAATTTATTTTTTATGTCGGTAGTATTCTTTTTTTTGTTGTTGTTCAGGTTATCCTATTACTTTATATTTTTTTGAGAGTATTGGGAATGGAGTTTTTCATAAATAATTATAATGATTTAACATTGATTAAACTGACTTGTTATTGCTGGCACATAGATGTTTTAAAAATACTTACTTTGTGCCTTCTTTATTAAACTCATTACTTTTGAAGTTTTTCCTTACATTCTCTTGAGTTGTCTATACATGTCCCTTAAAATACTGATGATTTTTGGCACTTACAATTCTAATGTTTTTATTTTATCGAATGAAGCTTCTGAAATAATGTTAAATAATAGCAGTTATAATGGGCATCTTCATTTTGTTTCTGACTTTAATGACAATCCTTTAAGATTTCCCTGTGAAATATGATGTAGTTTGTTGCTTTAGGATAGACATTTAACAGATTTAAATAGGTAGATTTTAATAGTTTTGGATAGATAGATTTAAATTAGACCTGACAAGAAATAATATTTTCTATGGATAAATATGAAGACTAGATATTGAATTTTATTATGGTGTTTTTCTTTGTTCTATTTACATTTTCACACATTAAACCATCCTTGCATTTTTGGAATGCTTAATTATGTGTTGAGAGGAAATTCTTCATGGGTTTCTCACATTTCTGTATATCTTGTAAGCAGAGGCACTGACTGTTCCTTGTTTCAAAGTATATTTTCAAGGATAGAGATGGTCTTTCCCTCCAGAACAGAGGTCAGGTTTGCTTACAGCCTTGAAGATATAGCATCTCCCCCCTGGGGCAAACTGCAAGCAAGCTTACTGTCCACTATAACAAAGATAATGTCTCCCTTTGGAGTAATGGGCAGATGCTTATTGCCCATTTTTAAAGATCCAAGTTTCCTAAGCTTAGGGTTCCTTTCCTGTTGCAACCCACTGACTGTGCTACCACCTACCTGGGCCCACATTACATCATCCCCCTGAGAATGCGGGGGTGGGGCTAGGGGCATGGACATTCCTATGGGATGTGCAGGCTGCTTCCTGTGTAGTAAAATCCTTTGTCTCTGACCCCAAAGTCTCATTGTTCTGCCACATGAAGCTGTAGCCAGCTAACCTGTCAACTTGCAAGTAGGGCGAAAACTCCAAATCCTTCACAGTTCTTACTGTTTGAGAGTTTCCATTTTCTGGATGTTTACTTACGAATTTATGTCTCTATTCAGAAGTGCTATTAGTTTGTAATTGTTTTCTTCATACTATCTTTATTAGGTTCTTACGGCTATGCTAACTTTAAAAGGGATTTGAAAGCTTTCTATCTCTTTCTGTGCCAAGATGGTATATATCATGTGTGGATTAAAACTTGCAAAGGCTGGTGAAATAGTTTTGACTTAGAAATCGTATTAGAATTAACATCTTCCAATTTGTTTTTCATCGACAAAGGTTTATTTAGTTTACTCATTTTTAATTAATTTTAGCCACTTATATTTTCCCAGAAATCAGTGAATTTTGAAAATTTAATAGTATATGGTACTAATTTTGAAGTGTCTCACATCCATAGCTATATCTCATTTCTCATTTTATGTGTTCTTTTTCACCCCTTCTTTCACTGACTTTTTTCCTCTAGACTTGCCAGAACATGCCAGACTATTATGTTTTTAATGTTGGCTTTCATTACTCTTTGCTTTTATTTTTGTTATTTATTTCCTTCTGCTTTCAAAAGATATTTTTTATTTTTTAAGTTCTTAAGTTTAAGGAAGCTTAATTCTTTTATTTGTGTTACTTCTGATCTAATAAAGCTAGTTTAGAAATCTGCTCCTTCCTCTGCATAGTGTCAGCTCAGTCCTGTAAGATTTGATGGGTAGTGTTCCAATAGTCATAATTTGTAATCACAATTTTATCTTTTCCAAGAGTTACTTATACACATGCTTTCTAATTTACAAGGAAACAGTTCCCTTTTTAAAAATGCTTGGTACTATTTCTTAGTTTGTCTCTTGGTTGCGTAATGTAGGCTGCATACTTTTCCTTGATGGATTTTATCAAAGTTTTATTAATTACACGATTAACTTCTAAAAATATTCCACAGATGTTTTAAAAGTATATTTACCCGGGCAAGGGCGTAAACTTTAAGTTACAACAATTACATCAACTAACAATTATTAGTTCAATCTTTATATTCGGTCCACTTGATTTCTCAAGGAGGAAAAGAGTTTCAAGATCTCAGTTGAGGGCCTGTTTCTCCAAGGAAATCAAAGAGTTGTGTGTTGATATAGTCTGACCACGGTTGCTAGGTCCATGATGGCTCCTACCTACTCTACATTTGTTGTGAAGTATATCTTTTTTAAATACTCTAAATTTACAATCTTTGTTTTTTGTCCAGTGCCTGTTGTCTTCTTTTTTGTGCTATTAATCTTTTTATTTACACAAACTTGGTAGATCTTTACTTATCTTTTAAAATTCATATGTATATTTTTAATCCAGCATATAGATAGTTGAATTTTGTTTGTTTCTTTCTTTTTTTTAATGTTTTTTTATTATATTATGTTAGTCACCATACAGTACATCCCTGGTTTTTGATGTAAAGTTCGATGATTCATTAGTTGCGTATAACACCCAGTGCACCATGCAATACGTGCCCTCCTTACTACCCATCACCAGCCTATCCCATCCCCCCACCCCCTCCCCTCTGAGGCCCTCAGTTTGTTTCTCATAGTCCATAGTCTCTCATGCTTCATTCCCCCTTCTGATTACCCCCCCTTTCTTTATCCCTTTCTTCCCCTACTGATCTTCCTAGTTCTTATGTTCCATAGATGAGAGAAAAATATAATTGTCTTTCTCTGCTCGACTTATTTCACTTAGCATTATCTCCTCCGAGATGAATTTTGTTTCTTAACCTAAACTGAGAGTCTTGATCTTTTAATAAAGAACTTTAATTTGTTTATATTTATTTTCATAACTGACTTTTTGCTTTTAATGTTTCATCTTGTTTAATGCTTTTCTTCTCTCTGCTTCTTCGCTGCTGTCTTTTTTCTTTTGTTTGATATATGGACAAGGTTTACTTTGCTCTTTTTCCTCTTATGATTAGAATATTTGCCAGTGTTTCCTTGAAATTTTAATTAACATATTTAATCCTATATTTCTTTAATCATGCCAAGAATGAAACAATCTATTGACCTTTTACTTTGTTAGATAATGAAATTAGCACGAATCAACCATTTTCTTGTTATCATGAAAAAATAATTTTACTTTCAAGTATTAACTATGGGACAGCTCTGAGACCTTGGCTTCATTTTAGGAGCTAGTCCATGTTGCTAGAATTATGGAAATGTTGCTAGGGAATCTTAGGTCTTCAACATTATCTAGTCCAAATGTCTAATCAATTTTTTTTTTTATTATACCACAGATCTCTGTGTTTGCATGTAAGTCTCTAAGTAGAGCCATGAGGCCATTGGTCATCTACAGAGGACCTGCAGTTATCAGTGAAGGATTTTTTTTTTTTTTTTTTTTTGGTATAGTACCCGATAAACACCTGATGAAATAGTCTAGATTTGAAGACGTAGAAGACAGATATGGCCTGGTTCCTAGAATGTCTGAAGCTTATAGAGGAGGGTGTTAGGGTATTTTTAAGGACTATATTGTCCTTCTCCAGCTCCTCATTTCTGCCAAGGAGTTTGGGGTGTTTTGTAGGTTGCAATGAAATAATTGTCTAACATTCTGTAGACAGTGTTATCTCCATTTTGAAGAAAACACTCAAAAGAGAATTAGTCAAGACCACACACAAAATTTCTCTCTAAATTAGCAAATGATCCACATACATTTACCTGCTGGCTTGCATGATTCTTAAATTTTAGGAATGGTGACACTAGATACGTGCCTACATGACCTTCAGCCCTTTTCATACAGTATCACTGGTCCTTGGGTAACTATTTCTGTTTTGTATGATGGTCTGTGTGGTATTTATGCTTTAAAAATGACCCATTCCTTTCTGGCTGGCTGGTGGTATCATTTCCAGCATGACTTCAGTTGGGCTTGGCAATGTAAATAGCTAAAACTCATTTCTTGATATTGGGTGTCACTGTGTTTGTCTTTGGAATCTCTTCAGTCCACCCTGTTCATGTTCAATTTTATGAACTATTTGGGACTCATGTCACGATCTCAGCTCAGCAAACCTAGCTACTGGGTTACAGGCTTGATGTTCATGTACTGACCCTGTCTTGATCATTCTTTTTCTTGACTTCGAGTGATTCTCAACTTGAATGTGACACCACAGCACTACTAGGTGGGTCAGTTCTATTGCTTTCTAAAACCGTGGTTTTAAAATCGATGCCATGCCTCCTATTTATTTATTTATTTTTAAAAGATTTTATTTATTTATTTGAGAGAGAGAGCACAGCCGGTGGTGGAGGGGGAGGGACAGAGGAAGAGGGAGAAGCAGGCTCTCTGCTGAGCAAGGAGCCCTATATGGGGCTCAATCCCAGGACCCTGAGATCATGCCCTGAACTGAAGGCAGATGCTTAACTGACTGAGCCACGAGGCGCCCCTATATGCCTTCTTTCTACAGGAAAATCATTTGAATAGTTTTTCTCCCATCTCTCTACCACGTGATAATATGCCAACATAGTCAAATCTGGTGGACTATAGCTTTACCTCGCCAATGAGATTGCCCCATTGAGCAGAGGCCTTAGTGCAGGTTTTGGTCTCCCTTGTGCTCCCAGGGCATGGTGATTTTGCCAACCCTGCAAAGAGGTCTGACAAGCCGCTGAGTGTTCAAAAAATATAGATCTTTGAACTTCAACAAGATCCAGTGAATCAGAATCTCAGGAGTCCTACAATCTGAGTTTTGGCACAGCAGTTTAAGTAATAACAATGTTGCTGGATCCCTAATGGGAAGGACCACTGGTGTAGAGGCTCTTGAATGCTGCAGGTGTGTATGTATCCGGGTGAGAGGGACTAAATGGTAGCATCTTAGAATTAGAAGGAACCCTCCCAGTTCATCTCTCATTTTATGGGGGAGGAGGTCTTGGCCAGTTAAGTTACATGTCTAAGTACACACAGCGGCTCAGTGGAGAAATGTGAAGAGCAAAGCAGAACAAAAACCAAGTGTCCCAATCCTTAATCTAAACTCATTTTCTCTAAATTAAGCTATCTTTGAATATTTTCATAAAGTGTTGCATTGATAAGTTCACTATTTTCACTAGGAGAGATACTTTAAATATAAGCTAAATACCTTCCTCCCCTGAGCATTAGAGCAAAACCAGAATTTGGGAAGCAGTAAGTTAATGCAGCTTTACTACATCAGTGGCTGGCAAATGTTAACTGATTATTCAAAAAGTCTTTGCAGGTCCGGGTTGGAATCAGCAGAGGCTGATGGGTGTACTGAGAAACGTGGAGGAACAGTATGGAACTAGCCCAGCCTTCGTTGTCATATAGCCTTAGGGCCAACTCTGGACTCAACTGTGTGGTTCTGGGCAACTACAGACCTCAGTTCTAGATCTATAAACTAGGTATGATATCTTCCTCGCATGCTTGTTATTAGGGTAAACAAAATAATGTATGAATGGTACCTGGTACATAGTAACTAATTTTGTTATTGTTGTTGTTGTTTCAAGTTTTTATTTAAATTCCAATTAGTTAACGTACAGTGTGATATTAGTTTCAGGAATAGAATCCAGTGACTCGTCACTTACATATAACACCCAGTGCTCATCACAGGTGCCCTGCTGAATCCCCATCAACCCATGTAACCCATCCCCCTGCCCGCATCCCCTCCCGCCACCCTGAGTTTGTTCTCTATCATGAAGAATCTGTTTTGTGGCTTGCCTCTCCATTTTTCCCCCTACATTCATCCGTCTCGTTTCTTAAATTCCACATATGAATGAGATCATATGGTATTTGTCTTTCCCTGACTGACTTATTTCACTTAGCATAGTACATTCCAGCTCCATCAACATTGTTGCAAATGGCCACATTTCATTCTTTTTTTATGGCTGAGTAATATTCCATTGTATATGTATGTATCACTTCTTTATCCATTCATCAGTCAATGGACATTTGGGCTCTTTCCATAACTTGGCTATTATTGATAATGCTGCTATAAACATGAGGATGCATGGGCCCCTTCGAATCAGTATTTTTGTGTTCTTTGGGTAAATACCTAGTAGTGCAATTGCTGGATCATAGGGTAGCTCTATTTTTAACTTTTTGAGCACCTCCATACTGTTTTCCAGAGTGGCTATACCAGTTTGCATTTCCACCAACAGTGTAAGAGGGTTTCCCTTTCTCTACATCCTTACCAACATCTGTTGTTTCCTGCGTTGTGAATTTTAGCCAGTCTAACAGGTGTGAGGTGGTATCTCATCCTGTTTTTGATTTGTTTCCTTGATGATGAGTGATGTTGAGCATCTTTTCATGTGTCTATTAGCCATTTGTATGTCTTTTTTGGAGAAATGTCAGTTCATGTCTTCTGCCCATTTCTTAACTGGACTATTTATTTTTTGGGGTGTTGAGTTGATAAGTTGTTTATAGATTTTGGATACTAACCCTTTATCAGATATGTCATTTGCAAATATCTTCTCCCATTCTGAAGTTTGCCTTTTAGTTTTGTTGATTATTTCCTTTGCCGTGCAGAAGCTGTTTATCTTGATGAAGTCCCAGTAGTTCATTTTTGCCTTTGTTTCCCTTGCCTCTGGAGATAATTTCTCATTTCTTAAGTGCTTATTAAATTCCAGCCACTGGACAGACTGTTAAAACTCACACTAACGCTATGAGTAGGTGTTATAATTATGCCCATCTTAGAGATGAGAATCTGAAGCTCCGAAATATTCGCTAACCTGCCTGGGGTCATGGAAGTATTAAAAGGCCAAGATTGGAGTTTTACCTGTCTTAAAAGCCCCCAGTTTCATGAGTCTATTATGCTGTCTTTTAATAAATGATAGCTATCAGTATTGCCCCCATCCTCGCTCAGAAGTTGGTATAATAAGTGGTCAAGCACACAGCTAAGGAGCCAAAGTCACGGTTTAATCCAGTTCCTCCTGTTTCAATACCTAATAGCTACATGACCTTGGCTGAGCTCTTAATTGCTCCATTGGTTTCCTCATTTGTGAAATGAGGATGATAATCTAGTTTATAGGGTTGTTGTGAGGCTACCCCGTAAGTCTCAATACTTCTTTTGCTTTTTACACACTAGCCAGTCTAATATTCTAAGTGAGAGTGCATGCTGGGTCTTGTCTTGGCCATGTTTTAGAAGATTGTACAACAGCATTATAGTACTTTTCCTGAATCCCAGGTGCTGTCTCAGCAGAGGTGTTTGCTGGAGGGCAATGGAAGCAAACATCGGTTGCGCCTCCAAGATTCCCCAGCCAGAGCTGGTCTTTCCTCTTGCAGAGAGGAGATGGTACTCAAGGTCTGTGACCCTGAAAACGTCTGAAGCTCCAAAGGTTGCAGGAGAAGATGGGCCAGTATCCGAACAGAATCTTGTCACCTCCCTGGTGATGTGCTTGGCGAGCGTGCTTACAGAGAAGTGGCTCAGCTTTCTGGAGTTCTGACTGCTCTGCCGGATAGAGCCCGGCTCTAATGAGGCAGTGATAATGGAAGCCAATGCCGAGAGGGCTGCTGGGATCCAGCGGCTGAGGCACTGGGCCTGCGTGGGTGCCATCCATTCAAATGAAAGGTTTTGGCATGTAAGATCCGACACTGCTAGTGACACCCAGGGATACGTGTGTGTCTGTGCATGTGTGTGTGTTCACGTGCTTTTAGCTTTCTTTTTGATACTGAGCTAAGGAATGACCTTTTAAACACCATCTTTATATATTTTAGCTCTCTGAGGAGTAGAACTGTCATTAAAGGCATGAAATCACTGACTGTATTTCATTTTAGTAACCGGAAGTTGGGCAGATTTTCCTCACTCTCAGCCTTTCTAACAGAAGCACTGCCCAGGTCTGCTTCGAGGCCTTCCTAGGGCTTTGTTCTTTGTCATGGACGAAAGGATTTTAACGCTCCTTTATCTTCCTCCTTTATGCACTTTGTGCTTCTCATCAAGTGCCAAGGTGAGGCAGCACCCCAACCCGGGGTGGGGTTTCCATCGCAACTCTGCTCTTTCCTGCACCCTTCCACCTCTCCCAAGACTCACATGCTTGACGGAATTAATACCAGTAGTGCTTTACTTACCAAAGTTAAAATATACCTACTATATGTCCACATTCTACTAAAACATATCTGGTACGCTTCTATCAACGAGCATTGCTTTAATTCAGTACTGAGTGCTGTCTACATTTATAGGGCCGCGATTTTCCATGCCTACAAATGCCTGGGGCATAGAAAAATCAGATATGTGATGAGCTGAACTTACAAAATTGATAAAAACTAGGTGGTCATTTGAATTGCAAAGGAACCCTTCACTTTATTCAAATATTTCTTTAAAAGTAATAATAATGTCTTTACATTTGCATAGTGGGAAAGCCTTGCAGATGTCTTTCACATACATTATCTCATTTGCTCCTCTCAACATTCCTGTGAACTAAGTGGGGTAGTGACTATTATCTGCATGCTTTATGGGTAAGAAAAATACAGAGCACCCTGAGCACATTTGAACTGTAATTACCTTTACAAAAAGTCAACTCATCATCATGTTGGATGTATAATCCATTATGAAAATGATGCCTACCTGTATTTGCTCATATGTATGGAGAGTTAGTATCTTGGTTATCTCTTGCTATGTAACAGATTACTCCCAAACTTAGTGGCTTAAAATATCATTTTGTTCTATCTCACTATTTTCTTGGTTAATAGTTTGAATAGGGCTCAGCTGGGTGATTCCTCTGTTCCTTGTGGAGTCAACTGAGATCACTGGGGATACTCAGCTGGCAGATGAGCTGGTCTGGAGATTCTAAGATGGCTTCATTCACAAATTTAGTGCCTCGGCTTCAAGACTGATTTTGGCTGAGACTGTCAAGAGGAGTGCTTACATATAACCTCTGTCAGGGTAGTTGGGGATTCAGGGCTCCCAAAGACATCATTTCAAGAGAATGTATGAGGAGTAACGTATGGCCTGGTTGGGTTCAACCAATGGCTTCGCATCACTTCTGCCATCTTCGATTCTGTTAATCAAAGAAAATCATGAAGCACGCCTAGATTTAAGGAGAGTCCTGGGATAAATACCCTATCCTCAATGAAGAGGTATCAGAGAATTTGTGGTCATCTTCAATCTGCCACAGTCCATTCTTTGACCATTGATTATTCACATTCCTCCCCTATGTAAAAATACATTCAACCCTCTCCAAAGAAGCCCCGAATTCTCATCCATGATAATGCACTGGGACCCAGGCAGCACGAAGATTAGGTTCAAGATCTAGGACCTTGTCATCCAAATCAGGGACAGGTGTGGATGAGACTCTTCAACTGCAACTCCAATAACAGTTACTGTCATACCCTCTGAGTATCGCCAACAGTCCCTTGCGGGTCCCTCCTGCTTTCGCTACCAGTGTCCTTGAGGTCTTTCTAGCTTCTGCCCCATCGTCTGGTTCCAAAACCACTGCCACATGCTTTTGGTTTTATTATGGTGGCACTCTATTTCTGGGTATCAAATTCTGGTTCCATCATCTACTGCTGAATAATAAATTATCCTTAAACTCAGTAACTAAAGTAATAACCATTTTTATTATATCAGGATTTTATTGCTCAGGCATTCAGCCATGGCTCAGTTTAGTGATACTTCTGCTTCTTCAGCTGGTGAATGAACTTGTCTGGAGGGTTCAGGGTGGCTTCACTCGCATGACTACCACTATGGCAGTTTTGCCTGGAAGGTGGGGCTCAGCTGTGGTGGTTGACTAGAGTGTCTATATGTGGCCTCTCTAGCATGGAGGCGTTGAGGTAATAGGACTTTCTATATAGTGATGCAGAATTTGCAGATAGAACATTCTAAGAGATAGGATGTGGAAATTGTCAATTTCTTAAGCCCTAGGCTTGGAATCTGGCCCAGCCTCACTTTTGCTGTATTCTATTTTATATTCCGTAGTCATAGAGCCCATCCAGATTCAAGGGCATGGGATATAGACCCCAGCACTCCATGAGAGGAATGTCAAAATATTTTAGTAGTACAGAAAAATAATGTTTAGCTTTTCATTTTGAATTATTTACTAAAACTTCTAGGACTGCCTGACTCAATAGACTAATTCATGATTAGGAATTAGATGTTCAAGGTCTTGGTTCCATTTCTCCCATTACTTGGCTATGTTTGAGCTGAATAAAGGATCTTTGGGTTTCAGTTTCCATCATCAACAAAATGAAGATGAAGGTAACTGCTGGTACCCACTAGGCTCAAGGGCATGTTGTGGCGGTTTAAAAAAAATTCCGGGGCACCTGGGTGGCTTAGTCATTAAGCGTCTGACTTCGGCTCAGGTCATGATCTCGGGATCCTGGGATGGAGCCCCCCATAGAGCCCCTTATCAACTCTGCGCTCAGTGGGGAGTCTGCTTCTCCTTTTCCCTCTCCCTCTACCCCTCTCCCCACTCTCTCTCTCTCAAATAAATAAATAAATAAAATCTTTTAAAAAAATCAGTATTCAAAAAAGTACTCTCTAAAGTGCTCTAGGTAGTAGAATAATAAATTATTATAACTAATTGGACCATTATAAATTTACCATATTTTTCTTTTAAGAGGGAAAATTGGGTCTTAGTATCACGTGGGACTAACAGAACCACATCAGAATCTGGTCTTCCAACACTCGCACTTCAAACACATGATCCCGTACCACTGCATGCTTTTCTGCTCTTTCCGTGTGCCAGGCAATGTACATTTTCTCGCGGAGTCTTTGCAACACCCCTTTGAGTAGGTGCCATTAGTAACATCTTAATCATGTTTTCTGAAACATTTTTGTTCTGGAGTTTAAATTCTAACACATCTTTTGCATATTTATACATAATACATCTTAAAAGAATCTAATGAAAACTTTAGTAGAGTCTGTAGGGGTTTTGTTTAAATTCTATGGAAATCTTCCCTTTTTATTTTATACAAATATTCTTGCAAAGTGAGATAAAAGCAGATTTATGAAGATATCAAAATGATATAACTAAGGAGAGAGAAAAAATAAAAGCTGCAGGAGAATTAGCAGAAGCTAGTTTTACTTACAGAAGCCAGAAGGAAGATGAGGCAGTTGGTACTGTGGGAGGGCAGTGGGCTGGAGGCCAGGGCTCCTGGCCCTGCTATTCTATTAACTAGGAACTAGGTGTGCAACCTTGAAAAGTTTATTCTCTCCTCTAGGCCAGTTTCTTTTTGCGTCAAATGAGAGGGTGGAACAAGATGAACTCTAAAGCCCATCTCAACTTTAACATTGTTTTATCATGCCAAAAAAAAGAATGAAACACTAAATAAACATAAATACATGTCCCTCTCAAGGAAGTAAAGACGTGGATTAGAAGATAGGTTTGGGAAGTGAAAAAAAAGAGAGAGAGAGAGAAAGAGAGAGAGAAAGAGAGAGGAGAGAGAATGTATAGAATTTTGACCTGGCAAATTATAAGTAGTAGAATGACCATAGTGACTGAAAAAGAAACCAGCAGACAAGGAGGGAAATCAAGTCTATATGGATATCTATCTATATCTATGTCTATATCTGTATCTATATCTATCTATACACACACATATATATGCATCTAATATATATACCGAATATATATACACACATATAAAATATATTTAAATATATAAAAATATAAATATATATAAATATATAAAATATAAAAATATAAAAAATATATTCATATTTTTAAAGATTTTATTTATTTATTTCACAAAGAGAGAGAGCACTCATTCGAGAGAGCACCAGCAGGGGGAGAAGCAGAAGGAGAGGGAGAAGCAGGGAGCTGAGATGAACACGGGACTCAGTCCCAGGGCCCCAGGATCATGACCTGAGCCTAAGGCAGACGCTCAACCAACTGAGCCGCCCAGGTACCCAAAGTATATATATTGATTTCCCTCCTTGTCTGCTGGTTTGTTATGTTTTATATTATATATATATATATATATATATATATATATACACACACACATAAACATAAACTCAATTGAAGACACTTTGTAAAAAAAAAAAGGGAGAAAATTTTATTTATTCTTTCAACAAATGTTTGTTGTGCTTCCTATGTGCCAGGCCTTATTCTGGGTATTTAGGATGCAGTAGTTAACAAAAAATCTCTGCCCCCATGGAACTCACATTCTAGATTGAGGAATACAGGTGATAAACAAATTAAATAAGTAAAATATGTAGTCTGTTAGATAATCCTAAGTGCTCAGCAGAAGAATGAAGTGAAGAGGAGGGTTGAACATGTTGGGTGAGTTTGTGATATCAGGTAGTGTGGCCCAGGGACCCTTCCCTGGGTAAAGATCTGATGGAAGTCAGAAAATGAGCCATGGTAACTTTGCTCCCTATTCCACGGAAAAAACGAAAGCACTCAGAAGAGCACTGCGGACAGAGGAAAGAGCAAGAGCAGAGGTGCTGAGATGGAGCGTGACTGATATGTTTAAAGAAGAACGAGGAAGCCACTGTAGCTGGAGGGGAATAAATGAAGAAAAGGCCAGTAGGATGGAGAGCGGAGGAAAGACGCTGAGAAGATGTTGAGCAGAGTGGCATCTGGCAGGTTTTAGTGAAAGACCTTTATTGACATGTAGAGAATAGACTGAAAAAGGAAGAGGACAGAAAGAGGAGGAACAGCTAGTAGGTTACTGCGCTAACCCAGGCAAGAGATGATGGCGGCTCAGACTAGAATGGTAGCAGTAGAAGCAATGAGAAGTGATGGGATTCTGTATATATTTGAATGTAGAATGAACAGGATTTGCCCATGGTTGGGATGTGGGGTATGAGAAAAGAGGAGTCAAGGAAACCTCAAGGGGTTTTGACTTGAGCTAAGAGTTGCCAGTTGTTGAGTAGGAAAGACTGTGGGGCGAACAGTCTTGGTGGTGGTGGTGGTGGGGCTACTGAAGTTTAGTTTTATTTTTTTTTTAAGATTTTATTTATTTATTAAAGAGAGAGAGAGAGCATAAGCAGTGGGGAAAGGGAAAACCAGGCTCCCCACTGAGCTGAGAGCCCGATGTGGGGCTTGATCCCAGGACCCTGCGATCATGACCTGAGCCGAGGGCAGACACTTGACCTACTGAGCAACCCAGGTGCCCCTGAAGTTTCGTTTTAGATGTGTCACCTGTCAGGTGCCTAAATATTTAATCCATGCATATATCATGTGTTATGGATACATGAGTGGATTTCAGGGGAGAGAGGCAGGCTGGAAGTGTAACTGCATTCGAGCCATGAGATGTAGCTAGATCAGTCACATCCGGGTTTCAGGGAGCAGAACCACTTCCTCTCCCTGATGTGTTTGTTTTACTTTTGTATCAGTCAGCTTTTTCTGTTACTTTCTGGTAACAAGTAATCCCCAGTTCTCAGAAGCTTACAACAATCAGGATTTTTATCTTTCTTGTTACATGATGACTGTAGACCAGTTGCAGTGCTGTTCCACATGTCTTCACTCTGGAATTAAAGCTGAAGGAGGAGTCCATATTTAGGTCACACTATTTTCTGGGCAGAGGGAAAAGAGCAATGGAATTAACCTGATGACTCCCAAAGCTTCTGCATGGGCGTGGTAATCGCCACTTTTGCTCACATTTCATTGGTCAAAGCAAGTCATATGGCTCAGTCCGATGTCAATGGGATGGGAAAGCATAAACTGCTTTTAGGGAGGAACAAATAATTTGGAACAATCATATCATTAGCCACAACCTTTTCCATATGTGACAAGAGAAGTCCTTTTCAGGCAACACAATGAGTCAGATTGCTTCTTCCCAAACGGAACTGACATTTAGCCCTCGGGAATAACCTCAGGGTGATTAGACAGTTGGTATAAATTTCTGGGTGCAATTTTATGTCTGGCACTGTGAATGAGATTACTTAGCTTTAGAATTTAGGAAATATTTTACCTTCGGGGAGGCAGGTCAGATATTTTGTCACATACGTTATAGGTATTATAATATTAAAATCACCCATGCCAAGTTTTACAAAATATACCTTATAAGCTAGAAAAGAGAGTTCTGTTCGGATCTGTCTTTTGAGACCTTCTTAAGTTCCATGACCAATTTTATAATAATAGAAATATAATACAGGAAAGAGCTCTACCTGCAACTCAATAAAATAAAAATCCAGATAGAGAATTCCATATGTATTCCTTGTCTAGAAGGGAGAATTTTCTAGCTTGGTAAAGAGCCGGCATATCACTTCAAGACACTGTGTAACCAAGGCCCGTGACTCAAGCCCTCCCATGCCAAGGATGGTGCCCTAAACGACACGGTGCGTCACACTGAGGAATCACCTAGCCATGGCCTCCTAGAGATGAGAGACTTGAGACCAGCCACAAAGGTATCAAGGTGGACGTGGACCCCTGGTATGTCGGTTTAAACATTTCCATGTTTGGCTGTTAACACAGAAGGAACCAGGGTCTGCTGCTCTTTGTTCTTTAGTTTCATGTTAGCGGATCTTTTCCTCTTTGTTTGTGAATATGTGATTCTGACAGCTGGCAAAGGACAGTCCAAGAAGTTAGCCAGAGCCCAAATTGTGCTCTGCTGTGGGAATCTCTCCTCACAGATTTGTCCAATGACCCGGCTCTGGAGAAAACACTCAGGTAATACATTCCCAGTGGTGGCTGAGCTCCCATCAACTCACCGCTGGTGTCCTCATTACGGTGTTTTTCTTGCTTCAGGTTTTATTTTTTTATGTATTTACTTTTTTCCCTAGTCCATCTCAACCTCCCACCACAGTGATTTTAGTGGCCGTGAAGGGGACTGGGTCGCCATCCCCGGAGACTACCTTAGGTTTATTTTGAGTGCAGGCAGTTTGGAAAAATTACTTCCCTTTGCTGACTGCACCAGCACTGTCTTAACTCTGACTTTAGAATTCTGGACTTGTCGCATTGCATGAGGCTGAGCAGGGAACCCACGCCTTCATCTTAAAGATGGAGCAATCACGTTACAATGAGGATAGAAGATTCGCCAAGAGCTACCCAGACATCCAAGGGTGTTTTTCTCTGGTCTGTTGTCTCGGATCTGTAAGATGTTTAACTGTGTAAAATTGTTAAGTTCGTCTGACTAAATTGGACAGATTGCAGGTAAAAAACCTCACTCCCTAAATCCCAATTGATCCCCTGGGCCATCCGTACTCCTTAAAAGTGTTATTATTACTATCAGGCTACATCCTCAAAAATTATTTCCCTTGGGAACACACAGCTAACCCAGACAAAAAGATTACTGTTTCCCCCCCCCCACTCAATACCCTGTGTCCCAGCTTTCTTGTTTGTGTCTTTCTTCCCACCCTGTGTCTCATTCAAAATGGTATCGAAATGCTATGATCTCCATTGCCCTCTGTCTACCGTCAGGTAGAACTGTATAAAATTGCCAATATTCAGCTCTTTTTGACCCATAAATGTGGCAGTTTCATATGGTCTTTGGCCTAACCCACTCAGAACGGGAGAGCAAATTGTGAAAACTTACACGCAGAAAAATGCACATTATAGACCAAGTTGATGGCAACTCATTGATAACAGGCAGCTGAGTTGAATCCGTAGCCAAGCTTCCATACGATCCTTTGCACAATGAAGGCTAGCTGGTATGTTAAGTGAGAATTTTAATTTGGAAGAGAATTTCAACTGCTAACAGAAAAAACAAATCACGTAACTGAGGTGCACACGTACCAGTTAGGGCTCCAGCTCTCTGCGCGCGCCTGCTCCCCACGTGCGTCCGGCTCAGGTCTTCGGAAAAGCGGCCCTTCCTATGCTCTCTTCCTCGCCCACACTCCCCCCCGGCCTTTCATGGTCGGACTTGGGAAAAGAGCAGTCTACACTCACTTTCTCCACATTCCTGCTCTTACTCAGTTTGTAACACACCGCAATCTGGCTTCTGTCCCCAACACTCCACTAAAACTATTTTTGCCGAGGTCACTAATGACCCTTGATTGACAAATCCAAGGGAAGATTTTCTGTCTTTATCTTACTTAACTTCCCTGTTGCATTTGACAGGATGGGCCAACATTTGCTTCTTAATATTTCATCTCTCTCCCTGACTCTCAGTGATCTCTCTTGGTCGTCATTCGCCATGTGCCCTACTGTCGGCACTGGGAGGCACTTCTCTAGCTTTGTTGAATAAATGAAAGCATGGATTAATGAAATTATTATTTTTTTAGTTTTATTAATTATTGATCATTGCCAATAATCAATGTAATCCACACTTCCAGCAACTTCTTACCCACCGGGCAGCATACACAATGTTAGCAACGTATAACCTTCAGCATAGCACATTCTGCATGTTTCCATCTCCGAAATCCTCCCGGATAGCTGACGGCAAGGCAGGTACAACCAAGGAGACTGCTGGTTCTTTTTTACCTGGCTTCCTCTAATTCTGAGCGTTTTCGATATGCTGAGTCTCCAGTCATGGTTTTTAGTAACCCCTGTTAGGAGAAAAGATTCATGTTCTTTTTCTTTCCTCCCCAGGACGTATCACTTAGAGAGCCAATAAACTGCATTCACAAACAGCCACTTGTCGCTTGCTTAGAGATAGGACCTGACAACATGATAGGGAAAAAGCCCAACACCAGACTCCGGGAGAACAAAAGAAACGCGCCAACAGAAAATGTGACACACGCACACACTTTATGCATGTTTAATTTCTGTTGTTTTGGTTGGAAAACAGCTGCAGGTGTCCTCTAATTATAACCCCATTTTCACAAATATCAACTGTCATATTTAATCTGTTATATTCACCATATAGCCTACTGTTACAGCACATTTCTTTCATTACAAATTTAGTAGCAGAGTTTCAAATGCACAAGCTAACATTCAGGCTAGTCAATTAATGCATTATTTACAAGTTAAATGTTATTAAAAACAGGTTCTTAATTTGCTAATGATTTAGTAGACCCAAGGCAGTATTCCAATTTTTTTTTTTTATTGAAAATGGAAGAACATTTAGAACAGTAGGGGTGGGGAGGGGTGTCAAGGATATTTTGGCCTCCCTCACTATTTTCTGAGTCTCTTTTCTGCCCCCTTCTTTATTGTGTGTTGTTTTCGATGCCTATACTAATCAGTTGCTGCATGAGTGAGAAGAAAGACATACGAAAAATAAAAACAGCATAAATGCTATTGTGAGCGGTGTTTTTAAAAACCACCAGGCAGTTTGGAATGACTCAATACACATGCTCGCCATACAATTGGGCATATCTTGATTTACGGTGCCGTTCTAACAGCACAGCAGGTTGGGAAGGTTAGAAGTCAAGGAAATTAAAGGTTATTAGCGTTCCACTGTTGTCAGGCTACACAAGCGGAATATATGCCTTTTCAAATACACTTTGAAAAATTAAGAGTTTCTGAGGTTCAAGGGCCTCAGAATCATCACCACAATTTGGGTTTTGTTCTTTGTTTCAGTTTGTTCCTTCTTTTTCATTTGACCTAGATCACGATCCAAATCCATATCTTCCGTGTTCCATAATTCCACGACACGCTACTTATTTATGAAAGATAACATGGGGGGAGCTCTTTGGTGACAAAAGATTTCGGCTGCGTGAAGCTAGCTGGCGACCCCGTCTTCATGCCTTTCTCCAGCCATCTTCCTGGCTTAGCGCCGCCCCTTTTCTCCACCCCACTTCTCCCCCGGCCTTTTCTACCTTTTTTTTTTTTTTTTTTTAGAGGGACAGGGAGGGGCGAGAGAGAGGGAGAGGGAGAATCTTAAGTACCGAGCAGCGAGCACTGAGCTCCAGTGCCCAGCACCAAGCCTGACGTGGGGGGGGGGTTCAAGGTCATAACCCTCAGACCATGACCTGAGAAGAAATCAAGAGTCTGATGCTGAACCGACTGAGCCACCCAGGTCCCCTACCTTTTGAAAAACTTAAGCAAGATCCACCTTCTTCATGGAATCTTGTTAAAATGACATCTAGCTCACAAGACTCTTCCGTCCCTGATTCCTTTTTCATGTCTCTGTCACATAATCACTCAAATGTGCATTACCCTGCATTTTTCCTCCAGTTGTTTCTCTATCAGACAAACTATAGAGTCAGAAAGACCTGCCATCGATCGGTGGTGTGACCTGGGGCAAATTCTTTCTTTCCTCTTGGTCTCCCTTTTCTCTTCTCTGAAATGGAGAGAAAAGCCGTTATTTAATTGTTGTGAGAATTGGTGAGATCATATGTGGGAAGAACCAGCTCAACTGGAGATGCCAACACACAGCGGCTCTTGTTGCTGCACTGAAATGAGAGAATTCATGTAGCTCTCCCAGCATAGTGCCTGGCTCGTGTTTGGCACTCAGTGAAATTTCATTCCCTTTGGTACAATAAATAGGTCATAAGCATTTCCTGTTTTCATTTTCACTCAGAGTAAAGTTTTCTCAAGGGCAAGACTAGATTTTTTCATACTCGTTTGTGTGGATTAATGTTGCACCCTCCATATTTTGGAAGCCATGGTGTCTCAGGAGCTCCAGGTGGAGCCGAGTGCCCACTGCCCACGTCAGCGGCCCAGGCAAGGCTCTTCCTCATCCCTTGCCTCACTCTCTCTACTCCCTCCATTCCTGGGATCATCTTCCAAATAAACTACCAACACCCAAAGCTCTTGTCTCAGGCTCTACTTTTGGGGAAACCCAAACGAAGTAAGGAAAAGATTCAAACGACAGAGAAAGACAATAAGTGGAACAACGTGCAAAATAGCAGAAGAACTTTCTGGGTTACCCAAGGCAGCAATGACAGGAGAATGTCAATAGAACAAAGCCAAGAATGGAATTCACTCATTCATTTATTCAAAAAAATGTGTATCGAGCACCTAGTAGGTGGCACGACAGATAGGGTCATTTGGCCCCCGCGGCATTTACAACGTAGGGAGGGACGTGCAATAAATGGATCAGCGTGCAAAATCATGTCAAGGAGCGATAGCAGTTCCGAAGGGAGAAAAGGCAAGGTAAGACTTAGGCTGTGTGCAGGAGAGCTGCCATGTTACACAGTGTGATTTATTTAAAATGAATCAAGGCCTGTTTGGGAAAGTGACACTTGAACGGAGACCCAGCAAGAGTGAGAGTGGCCCACCTTTTGTCCACTGCCTACTGTCTTTTGGAGTGAAAGCGGAAAACGAATGTTTTCTAGCCTGTGGATGGGGCGATAAGACAGGATCCAATTCCTGCTGGTTAGGAAAAATGGGGCACGGAGACTTCTCAGGGTGCAGTCTTCCAAGCAGAGTGCTGGGCTGCTTCCAAAAGGCCCTGAAGACCGGAACTCGGCCTGCAGCTCTTGTGAAGCCCTTCCTGCCGGAATTCCGCAGGGCCCCTGCAGCCTTCGGTCTTCTCTCCTGACTCCGGTTCGCTGTGTCCTTCTTTCCAATGTCTTAAATAAAAAGAATGCCCTTATTAATATACAATGTTAGGGGACATACAGAGCATGCCTTGTCTCACTTAATTCTCACACAACTTTGTCCATTAAGTGCTCTCATCCTTATTTTATAGATGAGGGAACTGGGACCTGGGATCTGGCTTCGGACCACTCAGCTATGTCCGAGACTGAACTCACACTCAGTCGTTTGGCTCCAACCCGATATTTGTTTCAATGCTGAGTCCACGAGCCACTTAACTGATTTTGACCCCTTCCTCTGCCACCTCCACCTGCCCGCCCCCATGGCGGCTGACGCGCACGGGCTGGTGAGTTCCTCCTTCTATAGGATCCTGTCATTCTCACTTACCAGCAGGTCTCAGTAAACCCAGAGGTTTCTTTTTTTCATTTTTTTTTTCTAGAAGACTTGATTTTTAAGTAATCTCTGTGCCCAACGTGGGTCTCGAACTCACAACCCTGAGATCAAGAGTCACACGCTCCCCTGACTGAGCCAGCCAGGGGCCACGAAACCCAGAGGTTTATAACTGCGAAGTCCGAGGATAACCCTTTCAAGAGATTCGGTCTTCAGTATTCCAGCTTAGTCCGGGTGCTGTACTCTTGACTGGGTTTTCTCACTGCTGTATTAAAATCACCAAGAATTTTCTTACAAGTAATAATTACATTTAAGTATGTGCTAAGGGAGCTGACCCTTAATTGTCCTCCTTTTGAGAAAACATGAAGTGAAATTTGACATACTTGTTCCTGGATCAGTCCCGCGCTGCCTAGGGGACTGTTCGTTTTTGTTTTCTTGCAGGACATTGCCCTTGATTCTGAAGCTGAAAGACTTGATCCCTCAGCGATGGCTCCTCTAGCATCTGGGGGAACTCAGAGGTGATTTCCTCTGTCGGGAGCTCTGCTTACGGTGTCAGGCTGGGTGGGACTCTTCCTTTGGGTTGCAGCTGGAAACTGTACAATTTAAAAAGCTTAAAACCCAATGTTCGAGGTCAGCATCTCAAGGAATCTATGGGAAGCTACTGCACTTTGAAGGAGATTGCTCTTCAAATGTTGGAAATTCAAGATGACGAATGTCCACTTAAGGCCATTTCTTCTGGTATATGGGTTGATAATGCTGACCCATTCTAAAGTTTGGGTTTTTTGTTTTATTTTGTTTTTTGGTATACAAACCCTCCAACGAATAGTTCTCAATCATCACAATAACTCAGTGTGAGGCAGGTATTTTTCCAATTTCCGTTTTATGCTTCCGTATGTAGCACCTTCCACTTCCCTTTAAGACACTGTGCTCATTTGCAATGATTTAACAACTCAGCTGTTGGAACTATTTGTTCAACGTGCCGGAGTTGAAAAGGCAAGCTCTTGACCCAGACCGACTTTGTTAGGATTCCTGGTTCTGAAACCTGTATGCTCCGTGACCCTGGGAAGATATCTTAATGCCTCCCTGCCTCGTTTCCTCATCTGTAGAATGTGAACAATGACAGTATTGGCTTCACAGGATTGTTCTGAGTTTTAAAAGTGATCGTGTGAGCGGGGCTCAGTACAGTGCCTGGGACACGGCAAGCATGACCCAACTGCCAGCAGTTGTTAGGATGTTCTTGCTCCATAATAAATAGATGGCCACCTGTCAGGGGTTGCCAGGGACGGTCCTGATTTGCCAGTCACCTTGCCGTAATTATTAATAGTGTCCCCCTGTGCTCTCAAAAGTGCCCCCATTTGGAAACACTATAGAAATGGTGGGACTGATTAGTGGTTGCCTGGGTGAGGGAAGGGAAACTGGGAAAATCTGAATAAGGTTAGTGGTCAGTATCAATGTCTGCATCTTGGTTGTGGTATCGTGCTACCGTTTTACAAGCTGTTAGTGTTGAGGAACATTGGGGAGGAAGTACACAGCATCTCTCTGTGTTACCTCTTACAATTCCATGTAGATCTATAAGGATTTCGAAATAAAAAGTTTTGTTAAAAGAAGAAGAAAGGGGCGCCTGGGTGGCTCAGTCGTTAAGCATCTGCCTTTGGCTGAGGTCATGATCCCAGGGTCCTGGGATCGAGCCCCGCATTGGGCTCCCTGCTCTGCTGGGAGCCTGTTTCTTCCTCTCCCACTCCCTTGTGTTCCCTTTCTCACTGGCTGTCTCTCTCTCTGTCATATAAATAAAATAAAATCCAAAAAAAAAAAAAAAAACCACAGAGGGGTAAACGTAGTTGAATTGTGTCCTACAGCTGTGTGAAAAGCAGAGCTTGTAAGTGATGGACTTGGAGTTGTTAAGTGTCTGCCTTCGGCTCAGGGCGTGATCCCGGAGTCCTGGGATCGAGCCCCACATCAGGCTTCTCTGCTGGGAGCCTGCTTCTTTGTCTCCCAGTCCCCCTGCTTGTGTTCCCTCTCTCGCTGGCTGTCTCTCTCTCTCTGTCAAATAAATAAATAAATAAAATCTTTAAAAAAAAATTAAAAGAAGAAGAAAACAAGTCCCAGTGTGAAAGATAAATAATCGTATGGTCATCCTAGAAACGATATTCATTGTCCCACCAAGACATGACCACCTTTTATGAAAAGACCTGCCATTGGTTCCTTCTATTTCCTTTACTGGGTTTTATTTTTATTCATAGTACTTACTTCCACTTGACATACTGTATTTATTTGTCTCCTCTTTCAACAGCTCTGTTTTGAATGTTTACGACAATACCTACAATGTGCCAATGAACAATGTTTCAATGAAACTCCTTGTGAAGCTTATATTCTACTGGAGGAAATAAGTAATAAGCCAAAAAAGTAATTGATAAATTATTTAGCATGTTGAAAAGTGATAAGTGTATTGGAGAAGGAATATAGAATAGATGTATTTATTAGCCAGGGTTCTTCAGAAAAATGGAACCAACAGGATCTGTATAAGTATTTGTTACAAGAAATTGGCACATATGTTAACGGAGGCTGGGAAGTCCTAACACATGCAATTGGCAAGCTCTAGACCCAGGAGAGTAATGGTAGAGTTCCAGTCCAAGTCCAAAGACTGGGGAAGCATAAGAGTTGATGGCAAAAGTTCTAATCTGAAAGCTGACAGCCTCAAGACCCATGAGGAGTCACTGTTTCAGTTCAAGTCCAAAGGCAGTCAAGGCAGTCAAACGCTGACGTCCCAGTTCCAAGGGGGTCAGGAAGGAGGAGCTCCCTCTTTGTGTTGGGAGGGTCAGGCCTTCAACTGATTGGATGAGGCTCACCTCCATTGGGGAGAGCAATCTGTTCTGCTTGGTCTACTGACTCAAACGTTAATCTCAGCTAAAAATATCTTTACCACCAGAATAATGTTTGAGCAAACATGTGGCCACCTCATGGCCCAATTAAGATGACACATAAAATCAGCCAGCACAGAAAGATAAATGGAAATGGATACTGGGTCATGGTTAAAATTTTGAACAGGGTGGTCATGTATCCTTTCTGGGAAATGGATAGTTGAGCAAAGACTTGAAGAAGGTGAGCCATGTACTGGCTTATTGCTCAAATGTCCTTATCAGAATGAAAGCTTTATGAAGCCAGAGATTTAATTTGTTATATTCCCAACAGCTGCTGCTTATTAGGTCCTCAAAAGTATTTGTTGGGTCAATGAGTGAATGACTGGGAATGGAGACTATGCTCTGCGTGCAGTTATGCCTCCTGTCCTTAGTGCAGTGTTTGACACATCCTTAGCCATCAGAAAGTCTTGTTTCTTCAGTCCTATGATTGTGAATAACGGATGACAAATGTCACTGTGGATATGGGCTTACTCGTTTTGTTTGCTGTTGTGTCCCAGCACTTCAGCACTTAGCACCGGGCCTGGAACACATGGAATAATTATTGACTATGGGCTCAGGTATGGAGACGGAGACTCGTGAAGTGGCTCAAGCACGGTCCCATCGCCGGGAAGCAGCAGGGCTGGGGCCTTCACGTTGATTTTCCAACTCTCAAATCGCAGTCTTTTATCCATACCCAATGGCTTTGAAAACCACCCTGGGGTCTCTCATTTGACCACAGCCTTTCTGTCACCCACCCTGCTTGCCCCTTATGTGCTCACACCAGGCTGTGCTGTGACGTCCCCCTGAGTGACAGGCAGGCAGGTTATGTTGTGATGTCAGCGTGCACACCTCCCCGAGGACAGCCACCTCCTCCAGACACCACAGGGTCAAGGGCTACCCACTCACGTGAACACAAGGGAGAGGCAACGTAACCTTTTGGTGACCATTGACTTTGTCAGACAATAGTGCGTGCAGTTCAGTTTGAAAGACTCCACCGGGAAGTTGCAGACTTTTAAAACTAATTTGGTGTTTATTCAACTTTGCAATCACTTCTACGTACTATCTGTGTTTCACACACCGTGAAACGGCGCTGCACTGTGCAATTGAATTAGTTGTACAGTGACTCAAAGGCATTAAACAATGACTTTGATATTTTAAGTACTGACTAGGAGGGATTTTTAATTCCTTCCTCATAATGAAAGCAACAAAAAAACCCAGTTACACAACCCTGGAACACTTATTCTCTTTTCTATTCTGGGTGGACCCCACTGAGACAGAAAAAAATCTCCGAGCATTTAGTTTGCTTAATGGCAGAAGAAAAATTAAACAAGCATAGACGTGCAACCTTAATGACACCCAGCAACACTAGAATAACAGTTCCCAGCTTCTAAAACCTGTTATTTAATATAATGGGTAAATCTTGTGGGAGCTTTTCAGGTGCTGCTGAGTCTGAAAAAACCATCTACTTTGAGAGAAGGGGCGGGGGCAGGGCACGGGCCCCGCTTGGCGCTCGGCGGCTCGGGGAGGGTTTCAGTGCTCCGTCCAGGCCAGGCAGGTGCTGGCCGAGACCCAGCGGGCGCCGGACAGTCCCGGCAGGCCGCGGCCCTTCTGGAAACAGCACCGTGGCTACGTGGGCCACATGTGTTGTTGGTCCTGCCGGTGCCAATAAGGAACTTGCACGACAGAGCCCCTCTGGAGGTGGCACTGACAGAAAGGAAGAAGAGGGAGGGAGAGAGAGAGGGAAAAAAAAACAACTCACAACAAAACCACAGCAAGTGAATTAGCGCCGTGAACCTACAAGCATTAGCTGGTAATAGTTCAGGGCAAAGCACCTAAGTGATGATTCACATCTGACAATAAATATATGAATAGCTGTTGAAAGCTTGTTTGATTTTCACAAAGAGGTTTGAACAAACATTCGTTTGTTCATTAGTCTTAAGCAACACTTTTATGGCAGGGGATGCATTAAACCTAACATATGTCTGCTAGCGAGATACCTGGTGGTTTTGAAGATGAAGACGCAAAGCCGTGCATACGGTTTTGTGAAGCAGCCTTGAACTACCTGTAATGGAGTGAGATACAGTTATTAGGTATCAATGCCGTGAATCTTCATCCAACGAGAGAAAACGAACAGGCGAGAAGGACTGCCGTGTCTTTGGGGATAAAGACTTAGAGGGCCCCGTCCTGCCATCGGTACGGAGTTTGTATAAACTCATTTTGTTGTTGTTGTTGTTGTTGCATAATTTTTAAAAACGCAAGTGGTTTAAATCTGTTCCCCGAGGTAATTTATGCTAAACTAGCATCCCAACACCATAAATTCCCGCTTACGGCAATCTCTGCGTGGGTGTCAGGTCGGCCTAGGTTACTGAGCAAATGGCCGCTTCAAAATTTTTAGGGTGATTGCCTCTATAACTCGCTTAGCATACGCCCTGTCAGGAAATCGCTCATTGTCACGGCCGCTTCTGTTCCCCGTTTCCCTCCTCCCTCTTTTCCACACTGTTGTCCTGAAGACCACTCTCGGGGCAGAATGGCACTGGGCCTTTCGTCTTCGGTAGCACCTGCATTTGGTCACCGTCACAGCCTCTGCCCATGACAATGTGATGTCGCGCCCGATGAGGCCCGGAGGGTGGCGGTTTGGCCGAGCACCTTCTGTCCCACCCCCGCCTCCATCTTTGCTGAAGAAATCATCAGTTGAGAGAAGATAGGTCGATTGGGATAAAGTGAAGAGCAAATGACCATAAGCCCAAATTCTTCCAGTTTGGTTTGGCTTGGTTTTACAAAGGCTGGGTTGGTTATTGATGTCTACCAGGATGCTGTGAGCGACTTCAACGGTGCACTTTGATCTCTTCTCTCGTTGTCTCATGGGTGTGGACAGGCAGCCTTGGCAGGAAGGATGTCGTCGGGATTGTGTTGGACGCTCGGCCTGGAGCTTCTATTGATAGGTGGCTCCATATGGGGATTTTTCATCAAACTGCCTCATAAAATATGTTAAATACCCAACTCCTAAATCCAATTCATTAATTATCTTGCTTAAAATATACTTCAAATAGATCACATTTGACATGGTATGTCACTGATAGTAGAGGGGAATGATAACCCTTAAAATCGATAAATGTTTTAAAATTATTTTACTTATTATGGTTGTCATAACATTTTGACACGGAGGGCTGATATGTCAACAACGCTGTTATCACGACGTAAGGCAATGGCATTGAACTGTCTCGCCTTCCATGTTGCTGTTCAGGGGAAAGTGGGCCCAGGGGGAAAATACAGCTCAAATCTCCAAGGAGGCGTCTGCTGATGGAGTCAATACAGGTCATCACCGAATAAAGCCGCCTGAGTGCAAAACAAACGCCGGGCGAGAAAGTCCTCACTCTAATCTGTTACCTTTCTGCCAGGGGATTAAAACATAATCGGAGTTAAAATGTATGGAGTGCTTTCTACGTGCCAGACCCTGTATCACGTATTTCACCTCATTCCATCCGGGAGGTGCGGTCCTTGTATGTCTGATTCATAGATGAGAAAACCGAGCTTTGCAAAGACTACAGAACATGCCCGAGGTCGCAACGCTAGTGAGCGGCGGGGCCGGGTTTGAACGGATCAGTGCTTGGTTCTGCTGAGACACCAAGGCCGGCGGTGTTCTGCGTGCTTTTTTGGGAGTCTGGTTGATTCTGGCGTCCAGCTCAGCCGGACTTTCTACCAGAAGACTGCTTCACTTCCAAGCCTTCACCATCTCCAGCGGCCGGATGCCCATCTGGTAGCGACTGAATGTGGACTGTCGGCTGGGGTTTACGAAATGCTTTCATACTCCTAGCGAGGAAAGGCTTGGAGGCAGCCAGCACTTTTTCTTTGTCTGCAAGCTTTAGAGATGAAAGGCAGAGTCAAATGGAAGTGCAAGAAAGGAGCACTTGAGAGCGACACGTTTGCTGCTAGTTAGGACACAGGCGAAACTCGATTTTTGAAACGGCTAAGTGTAGGTTTGCCCCTGCTGGAACTAACTCCAGAGCAATGAGTAATGGATGTGACTCGGAATCCTTCACAGCAGCATTTTCGATGCCCAGCTAATTCAAGTTCAGCAAAGGGCTCCCGGTGGGCAGGGTCAACGTCTTCTGTACCTCGGTCTCTGTAGTGTGTGGAACGGGGGCCTGCCCGATATTCGCTCAGTGTGGTTGTTCATCCGCGGCCAGAGATCAGCAGCTTATTCATAACTTAAGCCCAATCCTTTCAACTGTTGATTTGTTTATAAAGTGTTTTTGTTTTTACTGGGGGATCCACACCAACTCCTTAACAATTAGCCTTGGCCGTAAAAGGTAGTCATTTGTTTCACTGATGTTTACTTACTGTTACTGTTATGGACAAGGCTCTGCGGGAGGCACTAGGGGACACAGCAGCACTGAACAAGGCAGACCAATGTGGGAGATTGATGTCAGTCAACTGACGAAACAATTATTTAATTATCATGGTGACAAGTCTTACGGTATAAGACTTCAGTAAAAAGTGAAGGTATAAAATGTTACGGGTGCCCCTACTAGGAGAACTTGGCCCAGACTGGGGGATCTAGGAATGCTTTCTTGGAGAAATGATGTTTGAGCTGAACTATTAAGGCTGGATGAGAATGAACCGGGGCAAGCAGAGTAGGGAAATGATAAGAGGCAGGGGGTTAAATAAATAATCCAGGGAGAGAGCGAGTCTTTCACTCTCATGGGTGAGCCCCCTTTGCTCAGAAGCAGCTCAGTAGTATTCTGAAACAGAAACCAGATCTATCTGGCTGGAATGGGGGGTGGTGTGCTGGGGAGCAGGGCAGCAAAATGAGACTTTTTTTTTTTTAACCAATTAAAACTTTTTGATGAGATAATAAGGGGAATCTATCAGCTCAGTAAACAGAAAACTCCAGAGGTAGGCTCATGACCTCATCAGAGTCATAACTTCATCAGGGCTCTTCATTCCTCTCCGATTTCCTTGGCCCTAATCTCCCCCACATGTAGACACGTGTCTCCCAAGGGAGCAAAGAAACTGCGACAGCCGCAGTCCTCACACGCCTGCCTCCTACACCACCCAGAAGAGACAGAAATTTGTTCGAGCATTCCTAATAAGAAGCCTGAAGGTTCACCGTGATTGGAGCAGTGGCTGTCGCATGGCCAGCCCGGCACCACACAGGTGTTGAGGCGGCAGGAATGGCCTGCTGAGTTTGGCTGGGAGCAGGTGGACTGTCCCTGGAGCCAAGGGACGAGTCAGCTTCCTGGAAACACTGAGATTATGAAACAGAAGTCAGGGCCGCTGGCAAGCACAGAATAGACGGTGGGGAGGCCACAGTGTCTGCTACAAGGCCAGAGAGGTCAAGATAGGCCTGTGCTGTAGGGCTTGGGGCTCATAAAAACCATCAGGGATCGTTAAAGGACTTTCAGCAAGTCAGTAATGTCACGAGATTACAATGAGATGTTTAAAAACAGCGTTATGAACTCCATCTTGGTGTTCCTATGTCTGTAGTTCCTAAGAAGACAACCATTGTCAGGTAAATAAATCATTAGGTTAGCAACAAAAATACAAATAATTATATTTTTAGTGTTCCTAATAATAATAGCAACAGTTAATTCCTATTAGTCTATCTACTGTTAATAATAGTAATGAGCCAGCCACTCTGGACAGAGCTTTCCAAGCATTATTTTCTATAATCTTCACTATACTCCTAGGAGGTAAGTCCCACTATTACACCATATCACTGATGGAGAAGCTGAGGTCTGGAGAGCTTAAGTAACTTACCCAAGGTGATGCAGCTAGTAAAATAGCAAGACCAAAAGCTGCCCGAATTGCAGTATTGTGTTATTTCCACTAAACTCTGGAATATCGTGGGGGCAGTGGAAACTGTCTATTTATTTGGCAAACAATTACTGAATAGAGTCTTGTGCCAAGACTCAGGAGTCTCAACTGGCTAGCCATCTGCCAGAATTTAAAAAAAAAAAAAATTGTGATAAAATATATATAATGTAAAAATTTGCTACTTAAACCATTTTTAAGTGTAAAATTCAGTGGCATTAATTACATACACAATGCTGTGCAACCATCCCCCTACCTACTTCCAAAAGGTTTGCATCATCTCAGACAGAAACTGTAACCATTAAACAATCGCTCCCCGCTGTCCTCTCCCCCCCAGCCTCTGGTAACCTCTTACTGACTCTCTGTGTCATGAATCTGCCTATTCTACATATTGTATGCAAGTGGAGTCATACAGTATTTGTTCTCTTGTGTCTTACTTTATTTTATGCTTGCTTCACTTAGCATAATGTTTTCCAGTTTCATCTATGCTGTGGCATGGGTTAGAACTCCATTCCTTTTCCTGGGTGAATAATCTGCCAGCTTTTTGACAAAACTATTTTTGTTAGTACAGTGATGACAAAATATTTTAGGTTGAAAAAGTATAATTTTAAGTTAGCTTTGCATTCTCTAGTTTTCACTGTCCTTATAATCTTCTGTTGTTGTTTTTTTCTTGGAGAGGGAGAGGGGCAGGAGGAGAGGGAAAGACAGAATCTTAAGAATCTCATAGCCCTGAGATCATGACCTGAGACGAAATCAAGAGTCGGGCGCTTAACCAAATGAGCCACCCAGGCGCCCCAATCTTCTGTTGTCTTAACAATCAGTAACTTACTTCCGCTCATTGATGTCCCCTGCCTGGCTCCCAAGGCATTTGTGGTTGCAGGACTGCGCTTGCAGTGTGGGGTGACAGAGTTCTGGAGAGTGTTGAGACTGAGTTCTCTCCTCAAGAAGGTAGAAACATGTCTCTGTGCTCCTTTCTGCCATCACCTAATGGCAAGATGCCTTCTATACTAGGTGCTTAAGGAATATTTGTAGGTTCCGGTTTCAATTCAACGTAGCAAATCTTTATCAGATGTTTGCAATGTTCCAGGCACTGTGCAAAGGGTTATAAAAGGACACAATGGGGAGGAGAAGAAATGTGTTTCCTGTTCTCTCAGAGACTATGCTCTAGGTAGATAATAACGATGATAAGAGCTGATGATCTTAAAAATAGTCATGTCTTCTATTTTTATAGTTTTTTGTTTCCCAAGAATGTTCTGTGTATTAGCTCGTTTAGTGCCATGACGTTTGGTGTACGTTACTTTTGAAAACTAATGGCTGTGTTCTAGTTTGTTCCAAATGGAACAAGTTGGGAGAAGTTATGGGTTAACCAAGATTTTAAAGTTTGATTTGATGGGGTGGTAAATGATGAATTAATTCTTTCAGAAGGTTTTTTGAATCTAAAAATAGTTGGTGTAAAGGAAATTGTTTCTCAGCCAAGTTGGGAGATGTGCCAAGTTTTGCTGTGCTCTAAGAATCCTTACCAACTTTCCTGCCATTTTATGGGGCTCACAGTCTTGACAGCTCCAGGATTTAAGTTAAAAAGGTGCCTTACAACAAAATCCAGAGTGTACAGTCTCTTCACGTGTGTTATCTGTCCCGAGATCAGTCGTGAGGGCTTTTAGAGAGGGAGCAGCTTTGGCGTGTCCCTCTGGAGGTTTCCTGAGTTCACCAGACTTGCTGTCACCTGGAATTGTCCCACTTATTTAGTCATCAGCAGCACCCTAGTGGAAAAGGGGCAATGCAACCACAGCCACCACCCAGCCCTCAGCAACTCTCCAGCCTGCTGTGTAGCTGAAGGTGTGGGTCTCTGTCCTCGTGGGTCACAGCCTCCCCACCCTGGAGATGTGGGAAAGAGCATATGTGGAAAGAGCCCCATTTAGTCAGTGAGATGACCAAGAGGAGCTGGTGTCTTTCCGAATTCTCTATAATCACGTTGTCTTGTGTTGTTACCAATGAGCACGGAAGGGGCCCACGGAGAGCTGTGGACTAGAATCCTTGAAAGAATCCAAATGCAAATTACAAAAAGTGCTTTTGGTCAAACATTAGGAAAGAACATTAATACATCTGAACAAACCTACCTAAGAAAATTGTGTAGGAGGCAGAGAAGGAGACTCTCGGAATGGGAGGAAATGCCAGTTCAGTCTGGTTTAGAGAAACTCCAACCACAAGCTCTTTTCAAAAGGATATCAGGATTCAAGCATTACATCATCTAAAGAAATTCTCATTGGTGTTCAGACCCTGTCTGGCTGGAATCTGATTCTCTTTTTTTTAACCCTTTCTCAGCGGTGACATAGCCCATTCTAACTTTGGGTTATACGTTCCATGTTGTTTGCAACAGCCGTTAGCATTTGAGCAGAAAGCCTTGGAAGGGAGTTGCTTTCTATAAACCCCTCAGCTCAGTGTAAGTTTTTATGCTTAGAGTGTCAAAAAGTTATTTCAAACGCTTTGTTGCTATGTAATTGCAAAAGCAGCATTCCTGGGAGAAACGCTTCAATGAAAGCCTTTGAAAAAGAGAGAACATCCAGTCATTGTATGATTACTTTTCCCACACCTCAGTCCCCTTTCTCTGATTTCCCCCCCAGCTTTATGGAGAGGTAATTGACACGTGACATTGCGTCAGTGTAAGGTATGCAGCATAACGATTTGATATGCATGTGTATGTAGCAAAAGGATCACTGTAGTAAGTTACCTCTGTCTCCTCGCATAATTACCAAATTTTTAAATAGTGAGAACATTTAAGGTTTACTCGATTAGCAACTTTCTAGTATATAATACAGTATTGTTAACTAGAGTCACCATGCTGCTCATTAGACCCCCAGAATTTATTCATCTTATAACCGGAAGTTCTTACCCTTTGACTAACATCTCTCCATTTTCCCTATCCCTCCAGCACCTGGCCACCACCATTTTGCTCTCTGTTTCTCTGGGTTCAGCTTTTCTAGAGGCCACATATAAGTGAGATCATGCAATAATTATCTTCCTGTGTCTGACATATTTCACTTACCACAACGCCCTCCAAGACCATCTGTGTTGTTGCAAACAGCAGAACGTCCTTTTTAATGGCTGAGTAATATTCCATTATCTAGGTATCTCTATCTGCACCCATATCCATATCATTTTTTTTTATCCATTCACCCCCTGGGGGACACTAAGGTTGTTTCCATACCCTGGCTATTATGAATCATGCTGCAGCGAACATGGGAGCGCATCTGTCTCTTCAAGATAACGATTCCATTTCCTTCAATACACACCCAGAAGTGGGATTGCCAAATCGTAGGGTCGGTGTATTTTTAATTTTTTGAAGAACCTGTATACCAGTTTTCTACAGTGGCTGCACCAATTAACACTCCAACCAACAGGGCACAAGGGTCCCCTTGTCTCCTCAACCTCGCCAACACTATATCTCTTGTCCTTTTGAGAACAGCCATTTTGAAAGGTGTGAAGTGATATCTCACTGTGGTTCTGATTTGCATTTCCCTGATGATGAGTGATGTGGAGTACTTTTTCATGCGCACACTGGTCATTTATATATCTTCTTTGGAAAAATGTGTATTCAGGTCCTCCCCATTTTTTAATCAGAATGTTTGATTTTTTTCTACTGAATTGTATGAGTTCCTTATATATTTTGGATATTAAGTCCTTATGAGATACATGATTTGCAAATAGTTTCTCCATTTCCTGAATTGGCCTTTCATCTTGTTGACTGTTTCTTTTGCTGTGTAGAAGCTTTTTAGTTTGATATAGGCCCTCTTATTAATTTTTTGCCTCTGTTGCTTATGCTTTTGGTATCACATCCAATAAACTTGTTGCCAAGAACAATGTCAAGGAGATTTTTCCCTATGTTCTGCTTTAGGAATTTTATGGTTTCAGGTCTTATGTTTAAGTCTTTAATTCATTTCAATTTAATTTTTGTGTGTGGTGTAAGATAGGGACTCAGTTGAAATCTTTCACTATGAATATCCAATTTTCTAAGCATTATTTATTGAAGATACTATCATTTCCCCATTGAGTATTCTTGGCTCCCTTGTCAAATATTAGTTGACCATATATGGGTGGGTTTATTTCTGGGTTCTAGATTCTGGTTTGTTGGTCTATGTGTTTATGCCAGTACCATATTGTTTTATTACTGTAGCTTTGTAATATAGTTTAAAATCAGGAAGTGTGATGTCTTCGAATTCGTTCTTTCTCAGGATTGCTTTGGCCATTTGGGTTCTTAAGTGGTTCCATACAAATTTCAGGATTTTTGGAAAATTTTTTGTGAAAAAATGCCAGGAATTTTGATAGGGATTGCATTGAATTTGTAGCTTTGGCTAGTATGGTCAATCTCCTTTCTCTTATAATCACACTCTTAATTTTGGCCAACATTTATGTCAGATTCTTGCTCTACCTTGTCTTTATGGGTAAATTTTAAAATTATGGACTTATAACTAAGCAACCATTTACAAAAACTGAAGTAACATACCATGGTCACCAAAGAGATATGTAAGTATTTTGGCTAAATGGTGCCAATTTATTCAGGCCTTTCCTACTTTATCTAGGAACGGGCACTGATACAGTTCATGATTTCAAAAGTATACCATTCTGGAATCGGCCTGTAGTCTTCTTGTCTTCCGACTGGATTCTTGAAGGAACCAGATAGACACAGACAGTAATTGTGGGTCAGAGTGATAAAATATCTCATAACAGCTTGGGAGTTGTGAAACTTAGGGATATTATCTTAGTTTCATATCACTTTCCCTTCCTTCTAATGGTGATATTGGAAATATATGTTTTCCGGTTAAAAAAATTAAAACCCCCTCTATTTTAATCATTTTTGGTTTTCATAACATCCCTAGAGATAAATGGAGGCAACCAAGAGAGGCAAGAAACATAGGTCTAGAGGCATGACAAATTGTATAGGATAGAGGGAAATAGGGAAGAGAAATAAGGCACTCTGATCCCAGAGCAATTTGCAGGAGGACTGGCGGCTGAGATATAACCGACAGCCAGTAGACTAAGGAGCAAGATGCTACTTCTTGGGCTTTTCAAGCATGATGTGCTTGCCCTCCCTTCTGATTGTATTACTACCAAAAAAAAAAATCAAAATACTTGGCTCCAGCAGTCAGGATTTGGTCCCCAAAGATAGGAGGAGAAGGGTGGGAGAGAGAAAACCCCAATGTAATGACCTTTGGAGGTGATAGGAAATTCAGACAAAGAGTATGTGTACTCGGGGAGTATTAGTTGTTTCTTTACCTTCTTCCACACAGAGAACTGCATTTCAGCTGAACAGGTTTGGCAATTGACTCATAATGATAGAGTGTTTAATACTACAAAATTATTTCCGTTTGAAAGAGTAACGCTTACATATTCTTTACTAGCCTTAACAATGTTCTTTTGTCACCTGCAAAAACTATTTTCTAGAATGACGGTTCCCTCTTAGCCCAAAGCTCAAAATTATCAGTCATTATTGAAGAGAAGAGTAAAAACAAGCCAACAAACTGCTGCATGTTTGATTCCAGTTCAGAAATCCATTGTCTTTCAAACGTTCGTGTTGGAAGTCAGGCTCTTCAGGAAGCAGACTCAGAGGGTGTGCTGGGTAGTGCTCGCCTTGGTGGGGACGGAAGGGAATAGGATGGGGGAAAGAGAGAAGTCCAACTGTGATACAATCCCAACAAAGGGCTCAGAGTGCTGTGACCCGCATCACAGGGCCCTTTGGAGATCTCTGAAGCTGGGCAACCTCTGCAGAGTTGTCCTCAACTGGGACTAGGGGACAGGGCCTTTATAGCATTGTAGTGACCAGTCATGGGATGTGGGTGGCCCTAGGGATAGGGTATGACCCTGGGTGAGGTGACTTTCTAGAGTGAGTCCTAGAGAGACACTCAGCTGAGAGTTGTAGGTGGTCAACACCGTCAGCGGTTGAGGGAATGAGTGTCTCAGTCCCAGAGGGTAGGTTTGGGCGGTACACCACAGCATCCACTACAATGCAGATAAAAGGTCTCCGCAAAATAGACTTCTAAGATTATTCAGTCCTTTCAAAAGTTGCCAAAGTAAATTAGGGTGATAAAGACTTCAAAGAGAGCCCTGAATGGCCCAGAGATGGCAGATTTCTTAGAAATTATAGGGCAAGGCTCTTGTTCAGAACCTTTTTACTCAAATCATCAAATGAATGGCTTTTCCATATACTAGATAGTAGCAAGAACACAGGGTCTTTTCTGATTTTTGATGTGTAGGATGGTGGGGGACAGAGGTAGGAGTATAAGCCGTCTCCATCACGATCTGCTTGACAGAATAAAAAGCATTTGGCTTAACCTTCACCACCCCAGCTTGAGTCCACATTCTTAGAGGATGAGCTAAAGGTTGCATTCTGGATTTTTCTTTGAAAGAAGGGGAGAAATCTGTTGCCAAGTACAGGAGCACTGGAGCCTTGAAATGGACTCCAAAAACCGGTGGCGGATTTGGAACAATGCCTTATATGGCATCGTTGTTCAGAGCCCCTTCAGGGAGCTAGGGGATCATCGTGGCATTGCCTACGGTAATAAGGGGCTGTCTGACATTCAGGAGGTGAGGCAAAAAGATATGTGTGCCTAATGTTGAAGAAAAGCATTTTTATGTCTGTTAACATTTATGGTGTCCGATTGAGTGGGTTAGCAAAATAAAGACAGATGGCAACAGATTAATGCGAACACTTACAGTACCTACAAGATTGCACCCACTCCGGCTGAAGCTCTTGTGCTCAACTTCCTCTACAACTCACAGTCAAATGTCACTTAGTGACCCTGAAGAGAAGAGCAATTTATGATGGATCAGGAATCAGGATTAACCATACATTTATCATGGAATGAGGAATCAGAAACTTCATTTAACGTATAACTGTGATGTTTGTCTGGGGCTGGTGGATCATTACTTTGCAATCACTCCTTGTGTTAGGAAGCAGGAATTGATTAGCCTAGGGTCATTAAGTCCATCCCCTGCCTCCAGGCTGTACAGTTTGTGTAAATGGTTCCAGCTGGATATGTCTTTATGCTATTCTTAAGGAGCTCCTGAAGAGGAAATTACAAGATGTCCCAGAGGAGCACATTGTGAGGGTCTCAGAGCCCTAAGATCCAAGAAGTTCTTTTCTGTATTTAAGGAGCACTGACGAGGGAGTCACGAAAACTGGACTGCCTTATCAGCTCTGATATTTAGCAGTGGTTAGACCCCGGGGTAGCTGTTCTCTGACCTAGTTTTTTCATTTGGAGGAGGAGATCGAAAGTATTTTTCCAGATATGCCCGACACTTCCACAAGACTCTTGGGAGCATTGGAGGAGGCAGTGAGATGTAGAGCACTGTTGCATTTCTAAATTAGGTTGTGATTCAGCAATTCAAAGGTACAAATGGAGATCAATTAGACATAATTAAGGACTGATCAGGCCATGGAGAAGCAGATGCAATTAAGAGTGAAAAGTCTCTACGAGTTTAGATTGAGAGAACAGGTCTAAGATGGAGTCAATCACGCTTATGGTTGAATGTTAGGTACATCTGGCTTGGTCATGTTCACGCCTGTTGCCCCATCACACTGTGATACCAAAGGTTAAGTTATCTGGTATGAGGGCTTCAGTCCTCATTGTTGGGTTTAAGCACCATTTGGAACGAGTTTTGTTTCTAGCTTTAAGATGCTCAGTGACCTGGAATGCACTGTCCTGTATTCGGCTGAATCCAATTACTCGTAGGACAGTGTGGGTTTGGTGTTGCACCGGAAACCCACCCACTCACTGCACATGTGTTTCCATATCACATAGTGAAAAATACATTGTAGCTTCAAGCCTCTGATAAATGGTGATAAATTTTTCCAATGTTGGAATTTTTCTAATATCTGATAAATGTCTTTCATAATTCACCAAAGCTTTTTGAGTATAAGAGAACATCCATTATAAAGCAGCGATATGAATTTTCCCTGTATACACCTTCTGACATGACCCCACCTTTGCTTTGCCGGCATTTGAGTCAAGGCCGTTTTGTTGTTGCTGCCCAACGGCGCCGCGGCTGCCCTGGAAGAGTTGTGACCCTCTCTCCCTCGACACTTGGATACAATTTGTCCTGTCTTTTTCACCCTTGGAGAGCCTCACAGCTGGTCCGCATGATACCGGATATCATTTTTATGATAAATGAAGGCCTTTCTTAAAGCACAGTATCTCTGTCCTGCTATGGTGAACGAAATGCCTCCTCCAAGGACAATGCACTTCCTATTAGTTGCAGTTATGCACAGCCCTTTCTGCTCTTTGATTTTTGCATCTCCTGAAGTTTGGGTATATTTCCTTCCGTCCTTTTCGATTTGATTCCTGGGGCGTTATAGCAGAGTTTGTTTGAAGCTCCTGTCTTTCAGAGGCCTTTTAAAGCTTTTTATTTATTTATTTTTAAAGTAATGAGTGGAAGGTTATAAAAAACAGCAAATTGTGAAGATGGAAAATAATTTAACAGCACATACTATTAGCATTTAACAGTACATCATAGTATTAAAAAATAGTACGTAACAATACATAATATTATCGCTTAGCAAGAACTTCCATTACCAAGACTGACCCCGATTTCATTGACGCTCACAATGGTGCCGCATGGTAGATAAAGAAACACATCAGAACACTGGGCTCCATGAATTGAAGTGTTTTGTTCATTTTTTAAATTTCTAGTCAGGGGTGGTGTCAGAATTCAAACTCAAGTCTTCTGATGATTTGTCCCATGTCTTTTCAACTTGATCACAGGGTTTAGTACTAAATCAGACTTACAATGATATTTATTTGGCACATTTAATGACATGAATATTGGTGACTGGGCTGGCTGGCCATCAGGCAGCCATGGTAAGTTACATCAAAGCAAAGAGTGAGTATACTTTAGGTACGATGTCAGCATTCATAAGAGTGGCTGCGGAGTGAGCCGGAAGGAGAACAAAAGAGGCTGTAGCTCCAGCAGTTCTTCCTGGCAGGCTTTAGGAGGTTCATTTTAGGGAAGGTGCAATTCTGCCTCAAGTCAGTTTTGGTGCCCCAGGCTTGGGAAGTGAGACAAGGCGGAGGCTGGGGGTGGTGAACCTCTTCCTTTTCACAGCACTTGCCCTGTGAGGGCCGTCCTTTAATTCTAGAAGACAGAAAGAAAATATATGCTTCAGAGAAGCTTATTTTAGGGCTTAGTATGTGACTAAGGTGACAATTGTACAACTGTGATGGTTCATTTTATGAGTCAACTTCACTGGGCCGTGGGGTACCTACATATTCGGTCAAACACTATTCTGGGTGTGTCTGTGTGGGTGTTTTGGAATTAACATTTGACTCATAAGACTGAGTAAAGCAGATTGCTCTTTCTAATGTGGGTGGGCCATATCCAATCAGTTGAAGGCACCAATAGAGCAAAAAGGCTAAGCCCTCCTTGAGTAAGAGAGAATTCTTTCTGCCTGACCCCCTTTTGAACTGAGACACCAGCTTTTGCCAGCCTTCAGACTCAAAGTGAAACATCAGCCCTTCCTGGGTCTCAAGCCTTCTAACCTTCAGACTGGAACTTTACCATTGGCTCTCCTGGGTCCCCAGGTGCTGACTGCAGATCTTGGGACTTCTGGGCCTCCACTATCATGTGAGCCAATTCCTTATAATAAATCTCTTTATCTATCTATCTATCTATCTATCTATCTATCTATCTATCTAACTCTATATATCTATACCCTGTTGCTTCTGTTTCTTTGGAGAACCCTGACTAATATAATATACCTCCAATGAGGTAGGTGGTAAGTAGCAAATGATGAGGCAGAAGTGAGTTTACTATGGAAGTTTGGGGGAGGGGCCCTGGGGCCCTGGCAGAGAGGCGACTCAAGAAACAGGAGACAAAAACACAGAAGCAGCTACACTCTTCTTACAATGTATGAGTGCAACTTCTCAGGCTGCTGTGACCTATCAGGGCAGGAAGGCTGATGCGGAAGTGGTGAATGGAAGGAACTGGAGAGTGAAGGCAATTTGGGAGCATAAATGGGGAGGCCCAGGCTAGGGTCCGAGCAAGGGTTTTGAGCAGTCACAGGACAGGATGAAGTGTGGGGGGTGAGGAATATTAGAGAGATGTAAAGGGGCAGACCGGGTGAAAGAGAGCCATTCTGAGAGGATGAGAGAAGAGCACACACAGAGAACACCTCTAAGACTCTGACCTTTGCCTCATCCAGCCTTGCTTGCTCCCCTCCTAGAGAGGAAGGCAGCTGCCATTTTATTCTATCAAAACTTACCTTATTGTAACTCAATCCAGCAAACACTGGCTTATTCATTTGCTCAACAAATAGTTATTGAATGTTAACTGTATCAGTCACTGTTGTAAAGTACTGGAGATACAGCAATAAACTAAAGAGATAAAATTCCCTGCCCTCCTGGGGTTTTCATTCTTATGCTATGTCACGGCTCTGGGCGATACATTATAGACAAATACGCATCTCCCCTCCTGTCCCTCAGATCATGGTCCTGCTCTACTCAAAGCCAGAATTCTGCACAAACAAGACATCCCTGATCTGAAGGAGCTTCTAGTCCAATAGTGTGACACATGCACAATTAACGATAACTGCATAGTATGACACATGGAACAGGTTTGAGGGAATGAGACTCAGTCCCTCCGAATGTTATTTGACCTACTTTGAGATCATGCCCTTAAAATGTGACTATCGAGTGCCTCAGAGATTACAAACTGCATCTGACATCTACTATCTCACTTCATGCTCTGAACAATCCTTTAAGTTAGATAAAATAGGTATTATTATTTGAAAGTTTGAGAAAATGAACGTTTAAATGTTAATGGTCCTGATTTTATGAGGAAGTCTGTATTTCCCTTTCCATCAGGCCAGACCCCTTGTCCTGCCTTTCCTAACCCTCCCGCTGGCAGGAGAAGTGAAGTATTGGGTGCAAAGCCCTGGGCAAGCCAGGGGCAGTGAGCTGGTTCTGAGGTGTTGCGGATCACGACTCACCAGGTGGGTGGGTGCAAAGGGTAGTATGATGTGGTGGGTGCTGGGGTGGTATTTTGTGCTGCAATTGGCCATGCGTGCCCAATTTATGTATTGTGCAACGTGAGGGAGGAGTGTTATACGGTATTAAAAATTTCTAGGGAACATACACCGTCCACCTCCAGACAACCTTTACTGGGCAAAGATGTACAGACGGCTCTTTGCCCGTCAGGCAGATCCCACAGAGGGGAGGCTGAACAGTGGGAATGGAAGGCAGCCTGAGAGAAAGGGGCAGTCCTGTTTTGGAAAGCTTTCCTTGCCTTTCCCAAAATATGGGGACAGGAGGACCAGCTCTCCCAGGATGCTCCCAGGAAGGACCCAAGGAATTGCTGTGGCCCAAAGTCAAGGAGACTGTAGAACAAAGACTCCGATTTTCCTCTAGCAACATGTGTTTAGAAGGTTTGCCAGACCCTTTCATCCTTTCCATCTCCTGAGATCTGAGTGACACAGGTACTGATATCCCCACATTATTGGTGAGGAACTTGAAACTGAGAGCTTGAGTGATTTATGGAGATTATAAATGAGTTGCAAGTGGAGTGGACCTTTGAATTCAAGTACGTTTGGCATTTAAACCACAAGTTTCCTCTTCTATGCTATAATTTGTTTTCCCCATGAATAAAAAGTGAGGAAGAATTGGTGATTAAATTAAATATTATAACTAGTTATGTATGTGTATAAATTTAATTATTTAACAAGCCCACATAGGCTTTACTCATAGTACTGTTTTTATTTTTCTCCATTAATTGCGGCTTCTAGAGTGTTAGACTCTCAACCTTACTGTTTATCTGGAAATTCTCAAAAACATGGATGCGCGTGTGTGTGTGTGTGTGTGTGTGTGTGTTTAGAGAGGGGTATCAGCTTTGATATTCAATCAGAACTTCTAGGAGAAAATTTCCAGGTTGTTCTGATGGGCAGTCAGCTTTAGAAGCTACAATTAGGTCCCATACTTAGGCAGAGTCTAGCTCTGATGGTGTATGGCTCGACTAAGTCTCCCTAAATGGTGTCCAAACAGTGACCATGCTTGCATATACTCGTAACTTAGCAAGCCCCATACATGGTTGACATACATGGAACAGTCTACTCGTAGTAGGTAGAATTCTAAGATAACCCCAGCAACCCATACCTGGTATATTCCTCTCCCCTTGAGTGCGGGCTGGACCTGTGAAGATGATGAGATAGTCACTCCCTTGACTGGTTACATGGTATGGTAAAGATTAATGGATTTTACAGTTGTGATTAAGATCCCCAGTCAGTTGATTCTAAGTTCATCAAGAGAAGGATTATCGTGGATGGACCTGACCTAATTATAGGAGTCATTTAAAATGGAGTCTAGAAATCAGGATCAGAAAAAGCAAGAGATGCTTTTCTATTAACTGTGAAAAAAGGAACTTCCATGTTGTGGAGCAGGCCACATGGTAGAGAAGGGTGGAGCCTCTAGGAGTTGAAGGCCTCAGTTCTAGAATCTCAAGGAACTGAATTCTTCCAGTTAACGTGGAAGAGGACTCTGAGCCCCGAATGAGATCTGCAGCTCCTGTTGACACCTTGATTCTAGCCTGGTGACACCCTGAGCAGAAGACCCACCTCACCAATGCTTGACCCCTGACCCTACAGAAACTGTGAGATAACAACTTTGTGTGGTTTTAAGCCTCTAAGTCTGTGGTAATTTCTTTTGCAGCAACAAAGAATACTAATACAAATATCAAAGTCCAAATAAAGATTTTGAAGTATGTGGGTTTTATCAATTTAAAAATTATAATGCATTTTAACATAATATTTCTCATAGACACATCATGGGTTAGAGGTGAGTGGAGATTTGATTGCAAGTATGTCTGACACTGAAGTTGGTTTGCTTGTTTTTTGTTTTTTTCACTACATGGTTCTTTTTCACCTAAAATACATAAAAAGGAAAGCACTGATATAGTTCCAAGATTTTTGCAAACCTGTACCCCTTAGAAATCACTACCCATTTCCCCCCTCTACAACTCCTGTGATCACAAATCTGTTTTCTATCTCTATGGATTTGCCTAATGTGGACACTTCATATTCATGGAATTATACAATACAAGGCCTTTTGTGTCTGGCTTCTTTCACTGAGCATAATGGTTTCAAGATTCATGTGTTACATAATAAGCAAAATGTGTCATATCCATGCAGTGGATATTATTCAGCCACAACAAAGAATGAAATATATTTTTGCTTTATAGATTTTGGTTTTCTATTGTTAGGTATATAATGTTTAAAATTATGTCATCTTGATGGATTGATGTTTTTGTTATTTTAAAGTGTGCTTCTTTGTCTGTAGGAATGACTTTTGTCTTAAAGTCTATTTTGTCTGATATTAGCATTGCCACACAAACTCTCTTCTGGTTGCTATTTGTATGTAATATCTTTCTTCATATTTTTACTTTTAACCTATTTCCATCTTTGAATCTAACGTCTGTCACTTGTAGACAGCATATAGTTGGATCATGCTTTATAAAATCTATTCTGATCTTTTTTTTTATTGGAGTGTTTAATCTATTTGCATTTAATGTAATTACCAATAAGGTAAGATTGATGTCTGCCATTTTTCTATTTGTTTTCTATATATCATGTCTTTTTTGTTCCCAGTTTTTCCATCAATGATGTCTGTGTTAAATATTTTCTGGTAAGGCATCTTAATCCCCTTGTTGTTTCTTTTACTATATTTTTAGTTATTTTCCTAATGGTTGCCATGAGGATTACAACTAACATCATAATTTATCACAATTTAGTTTGTATGAATACCAACTTAATTTCAACAGTATACAAAATCTTTATTCCTAGCTACATTTCTGGCCCTCTCCTTTGTCATATTATTGTCATACAAATGATATCTTTATATATTATTTCTCTAATAACAGCTATAATTATTTCCTTATGCAGTTTTCTTTTAAATCTTATAGAAGAAAAGAGTTACAAACAGAAAATAAACTTATACTGTTTTTTTTATATTTATCTATGTAGTTACCCTTACCAGTGCTCTCCATTTTTTCATGTGGATTTGTTTTACTGTCTAGTGTCCTCTTTTTTTTTGTCATAAAGGATTCTCTTTAGTATTTCTTGTAGGACATGTCAGCTAGTGACAAATTCTGCTTTGTTCATTTGGGAATGTTTTAGTTTTTCCTTTATTTCTGAAGGAATATCTTCCTGGATATAGAATTATTGCTTGGTAAGTCTCCCCCCCCCCCAGCACTTTGAATATGTTATCTCACTTCCTTCTGGCCTCCATGGTATTTTATTTAAAAAATCAGATGTACATCTAAATGGTGATTCCTTATACATGATGCATCACTTCACTCTTACTGCTTTCAAGATTTTCTCAAGGTGTTTCAAAAATTTCATTGCAGTATATCTAGGTGTGGATCCCTTTGAGTTTTATCCTATTTGTGGGATTGAGCTTCTAGGATGCATGGGTTAATGTTTTTCATCATATTTGGGGAGTTTGGGCCATTATTTCTTCAAATATTTTTTTCTGCTCCTTTCTCTCTCCTACTAGACTCCCATTTTGCATATGTTGATACCCTTTTCAGTGTGCGACTAAGTATCTGAGACTGCTCATTTTCCTCCCTTCTTTTTTCTTTCTGTTCTTCAGACTGGATAATCTCAATCATCAAGTCCACTGATGCTTTCTTCTGCCAATTCAAATATGATATTGATCCCCTTTTAGTGAATTTTTTATTTCAATTATTGCACTTTTCAACTGCAGAATTTCTATTTGTGCTTTCAAAGTAGAAATATCTCTTTATTGATATTTTCTGTATGGTGAGACCATCATTCTCATACTTTTCTTTAGTTCTTTTGATGTGGTGTCCTTTAGTTTTTTGAATATATTTAAAATATCTGATTTAAAGTCTTTGTCTGCTAAGTCTAACATCTGGACTTCCTCAGGGACAGTTTCTCTTGATATTTTTTCTTTTGCGTGTTTCACAACTTTGTTGAAAAATAGACGTTTAAAAATAATACAACATTGCAACTCTGGAAATCAGACCCAGAATTCGTTGTTGTTTGTCTACTTAGTGACCCTCTTGAACTGATTTTTAAAATTTGTTTTATTTTTCATGTTTAGCCACTGGCAGCCTCTGTTCAGTTAGCTTAGTAGAAACTTAATGATTAGGAAGAGATTTTCTTAAATACCTGGAACCAGTAAGTCTCCCAGCCTTTGCTGAAGGGCTTTGCATGTATATTGGGATCCATCTTCAACACTCAGGTTAGAGGTCTACAACTCTACATTAGTCTTTGCATCTTACTTCCAGAGAGCCTCAGGATTAGCCAGACATGTGAGTTTAGGGCCTTCTCAGCTCTTATCTAGAGATGTGAACAGCTCTATACATGCACACGAATTTCCAGATATCCAGAAAAATGTCAGCATTTTTAAAGCTGCAATGAACATTTCACTTCCAAGATTTTTAAGTTTTTTTGTTTACCTTCTGAAAATGTGTCCCAATTATTATCACTACCTCAGGTAACTGCAATGTTATACAATTGCTGTTGATTGTTTTTGACAAACACAAGGCTTTTCACCCTAAGTGAGCTCTGAGTCAGGTCCAACAAAGATAATCCTTCAAGTGGGGGTTTTCAGGAAACTGGCAGACTGGTAAAATAATGACAGTTCACTGGGACCCCTTCAGTGGCTGCTAGGCTGCTGGTTTTTACTCTAATTGTGGGGTTGTTGGTTTTCAAGTTTACATCAGCACTGAGGAGAGTGGGATGGGAATAGGACAAGTTATCATACCACAAAGCTTCTTTTTCTTATGGAGATTCAGCTGTTTTCTTTTTCTTTTCTTTTCTTTTCTTCTTTCTTTCTTTCTTTCTTTCTTTCTTTCTTTCTTTTTTTTTAGGAAACACTCTTTATTCCAAGCCTTTGGTTAATTTCCAGAGTTTTGAAAAATTTGATTCTGACAATTTTTTGCTGGTATTGTTTTTGCTTTATGATGGAGCAGAGTTTTGGAGGCCTCACTCTATCTTTCCCATTGATATCATCTTCTCCAACTCATGTTTATCCTTCAACAGTTTTCTCAAGAGTCCATACTTCCTCTTTTTGGAAAGTGCACCTGTCTCATTTTAGGCTTATGGCAAGAACTAAATAGGGTAATACACCTGGAACACAAAAAGTTCAAAATAAGGGAAAATTGAAATTGAATATATACTGCCATAGTTCTTTTGTTTATATGCATATGAACAATATGTAGTATATATATGCAAATACATATGCATGTGTGCGTGTGTGTGTGTGTGTGTGTGTGTGTGTGTATAAAATCAGCCTAGTATTCTGGCAGAAGTGCTTGGCTTTGCTCAACATTTGTGCTCCTCTTACATGGTGTAGAGTTATCAACTGCAAATGATTTCCCAGCCATGGATTATATTTTTAGCTCCCCACCCCTTATATCAAGGAGGGATTATGTAATTGGTTTTCACCAATGATTGTATGCAGTGTATTGATGCTGAGTCAAGGGCATTAAGAAACAGTGTGCCTCTCTTTGCCCTTCTCTGTTTGATGTCAAAGAGCATGGTGACCTTGGGGGCCATGTGTTAAAGACAGTGGAACTATAATGTGGAATGAGTCTGGGACCCTGGATTATTTTCCTGAAAAAGCTCCCATTCTGGGGTTTTTCGAGTGAGAAATAAACTGTTATATTTTATCAACTAATGCCTTTTGGGGTTCTTTTGTTATAGCAAATAGAATTTCCTTAATACAAGAGGCAGTCCTACAAAAACACTGGTCTTACAGGATAAGGCTGACAACTGGGTCAATATAATATCCTATATGTCGTAACAACATTCTTAGAAAAATTATTTCACCTAATCACGTGTATTCGAGGATCACAGAGTGAGGGTCTCCACTGTATATATGGGCATACCTAGACATGTTTTTCTGGGTTTGTGAAATTAGCTGGTGAAGCTTTCTTTGGACAGAGGAAAGGACTGATAGCTGTTAGGCTGAAGTTGATGACTTGCCCCCCAAGGAGTAGACCTTCCCAAGAATAAATGGCCAGCCTTTAACTTCCTAGATAATATGTTGGATGGAGGAAGAATGGGCTCCTTTTATTTAGGTCCAGAAAAGCTTCCCCAGGCCAAGGTCACACTCTTAAAAGAGATTATGTCGGGATGGAAATATTTGGCTAGAAGACTGATGTCAATTTTAACATCTGGAGTGTCATTCTAGGAGTCCGGAGTGACAGAAAGTTGAGGAAATGCCATAAAATGGAAGCAGAGGACACTGGCAGTGATCTGGGACACACGTGAGACATACTCCAGGGACCCCTTGAATCAGAAAACGGACAAGGGAATCTCGAGATGTTGCCAGTGAGGGTTATGTAAAGGACAGGTCTTTTGTTGCTTTATTGTGACATACATTTTTGATTGAGCCATCAGGCTTTTGAAACCCGAGGAAATGTGGCCTACACACATATGCCATGATGCGCTGGGTTATACAGCTTATAATGGAGGTAGGAAAAGATACTGTGATTCGTGTCTGTCCTTTGCTCATTCTCTTTTATTGTCTGAAGTCTACTTTTTTTTCCTAATTGTATGACCACTGGGACTAGAAATCCACTATGGATAGAGTTCTGAGAAATCCAGGGGAATGTTGTAATAAGAAAGTGTTCCCTATTGATCTTCTCCCCTCCCAGTAAGCTCTGTATTTGGATTGCTTTGGGCGTGGGGGGGAATGGGGCGAGGGCAAACATCCAGTAACTTACATTTTCAGGAGCTTTGTGGTTTATACTCAGGAACTCAGTGAACTGATAATGATGGCAAGCAGAGGTTAAATCTCCATTTCATCATCAAACTGGGAAGAATAAAGGATTTGTATTCAGTCACACAATGTGGAATGAGGGCAGCTCTTAAAATGATTGCTTAAGGTGCTTTTTTCACACAGCGGCTGTTTGGCTGGATGTGACAAAGTCTGCTCAAAAAGAAACTTTTGACTAGATATATAATAAATGAGAAATGCCCTTGGGAAAAGGGAAACACCTGTTCCCCCCCACCCTTCAGTTCAATTCCTACCCAGTAATTACTTAGGAATACTTAGTGGCAGTCGTGGAGAGTACTGCACCCCCATCCCCTGGCCCCCACCCCAACACAAGTCCCTTTGGCATTTTCAAATTAAGAATTTGGGTGTTTTGGGTTTTGTTTTTGTTTTCTGCTTTGGCAACCGGTTTGCTTTTATACCGCCTCCACGGGGCCATAGGAATACCAGTCCTCAAACGTACACAAACCCAAATCTGAAAAGCCCGATGTGGGAATGATCCATAGAAACAAGAGAATGCCTTTGCTTTTGACCATACATGGACCTTGGCACTGCAGCGAGGGGACTCTGCCCGGGCTGTTCCACAGCGTCTGCCCTGTGCCCTCGGCGGGCAGGCAGCTGTGCTCTCTTTAGCGTGGATGCTTCCGGAGAGTGACCGCTCAGAAACCTCAGATGCTTTCCCTTCCCAACAGAAGGGCCCCGCCTCAGGACTGTAGCCAGAGCCGACATGACTGGAAGGGAGACGTTTGCTGAACACCCTCTCCCCTTAAATCCATTCTCCTCCTCACCCTAGCTTTGCAAGAACCTTTTTTTTTTTTTATTGCTGCCTCCCACGAAAGTTGAAAAAATGCTTCTTTTCCACTTAATTTACTTTCCAATTCCTTACTCATACTTGGCTTCCATCTTTATTTTACTTCTGCGCGACTTGAAGGTAGTATTATTTAATAGTCATATATACACCTTCCCACACGGGGGCTACATCCTTGTTACATTACAAGCCCGCCGCTCCCCATTTTATTCCTCGAAATCCAGAGGCAAACCCCCCACAGAAGGTGCTAGATAATTAGCTTGGCTACCGTTTGCTGCAGAAAGCCTTTTGGGTTGGCTCCGGCCACAGCGCCCCGGCTCCCGGCCCTCGGGCTGGCTGCAGCCAGACCCCGGCTCCCTCCCCACAAGCTCTTAATTGTTTATTAATGAAGCTTTGGCCAAACAAATCTACACATTGTCTAAACCCTCCGCCCCGGAGTGCATTCCAGCCCGCCCACGAACCTGGACTGTGGGGCTGCTCTCCGAGGAGTCTCATTCCTTCCCTGGCAGCGTTGGTTAGGATTCAAACTTTTTTTTCTTTTTCCTTTTTTTTTAACTTTTATTGGCAGCACCGGCTCCGTATGAGATTGTTTCGGAGCGCCTAAAAATGGCAGCACAGGTGTTCCGGCTCAAAGCTGAGCTCGCATCCCCTTGCCCCGCATCCGTCCTGAGAACGGTGTCCCTTTCTGCTCCAGGCTGGGCTCGAGGCCTAGCAGACAGGAAAGCCCGGTGGCAACGCCTCCCCAGACGCCCCGTGACGGAGCAAGGCAGCAGGGAGAAGCCAACAGTTGCTGCCTGGTATGCGAACATCCTTTAATGAGTGCCCAGAATTCATCTGTAAATGCACATTGTTAATTTAGGGCCTGCTATTCATTAATTAGGGGTTTAGTGGCAAGTGCCATGGAGCTATCTGCAATGTTTAAGGTTACGTCAAGCCCTAGTAAACGGCTTGCTGATAACAAGCTGCATCCATCTTCATTACTCGGCCACTCCTGTCTGACTTTGCGCAGCATCTTCGAGGGCTATGCCTCTTGGAACTGAAGAATTAAACTTTTATCCAAACCAGATTCTGCTCTTTCACCTCTTCTGATTCCTTGAGTACTTCTCATTTATTTTGCCTAAATGACATCTGATTACCTAACATGGAGTGGAGCAAGGTCTTAACCTAAAACAGCCTGCAGACCTCAGTTCTCAGCTGGAGAATTCCAGTGGGTTAACGCTAAGGAAATCCTTACATTTCCATTTCATCTGATACTGGGCTCCATGTAAAAGAAATAGTTTCTGATTTTTCTTCTCATAAAGTTGCAGTTCCAATAGAATTTTTTTAAAGCCAGAGAAATACAGGAAATTAATTTTAAACCTGGAGAATAAATGTCCCTATTGGTTCAAGTTTACTTTCGCAGTGTTTCTTTCCCTGAAAATATGTATCATTTGAGGCGATCGTGGTGCCAAATGAAATAATTCCAACCGTCTAAAGAGCCCCGCATGTCAAGCCTCAGCTGTACAAACGTGGTCATGTTGGAGGGACATGCTCGGTCACCAGACAGGTTCCAAAACCTGGCCTCCTCTCCCGTTTCTAGGCCCACGGTGGAAGCAGGCAGCTTGAGAGGACCATTAGGGAGATGCTGCTCTTGGAGGAAAACTATATGCGTACGAGTTTGTTCATCCTTCAGACGCTAGGTTCGGGAACTTGCATAAAAACTAACTTCCACTGACAGATGGTCTCTATAAGTAGTTGATTCTGAGAAGGGAGAGAGCTACCTGGCATGGCTGTTTAACACATTAGGGTGCTTGCAGGGAGAGCCTACTGCTCCCCTGAACCATGGTTCAATTTTAAGCATCACTGGCCGGGATGGGTTATTGTAACTATGTGGAGAAGGGCACTTGAGAGCCGATGCTCAGTGTGTGTGAGGGAGAGGGGAGGAGGAGGAGGAGAATGATGGCCCAAGGGAGGGTATCTGAAAACCTTTGCACCACTGAGCTGGTACACTTATCATGGGGTGACAGTCTATACCGCAGGCCTGCGGTGCGTTGCTGTTGGTGGTGCATGCTGCCAACTGGCTTAGAAAATGCAGATCCCCCTCTCAGATAGAGCAGGAGGCAGGATGTCAGCTGACTGACATCCCGCACAATAGGGCTTCCCAAGCTCTGGATGCTGGAGTGTGGCTCCTAGCCGGATCTGCCAGGTGGGGGGTAGCTCTTCCCAGGGAAGGCCCTTCTATCCCCTCTTTCACCACGATCCTCCCCGGGGGGGGGGGGGGGGGGGTGGCGCTAGCATTGGGCCGGAGGGCCCCCCCACCCCTTTCTCCACTGCCATCTTGTCTTTAATTTGGTAATTAAGTTCCACAACACAAAGATTTAAAAAAAAAATTGAGCTGTGTTTGTGAATCATCATCTTGTCCTGAATCTTACTAAACACAACATAGAAAATGTCCTAGAGACTATGGTGAGAAAAAAACCCAACAAAGCCAACAAAAGGCTTGGTTTATAACATTTAGGCATGAAGTTATCTACATTATACACAATTGAAAGAGACAATCTTAGGCTGAGGATTTCTTAAATTTACCATAATGATGCGCTGGACACTTGAAGTAAGAGCCCTTTGAAGCTGACGTGCTGCGGGAGCAAGCACGCTCTTTCTTCGGAAAAGAGAAAGCCAGTATATCGTGGTGGCAGAAGGAACAATGGAGCCAATGAAACAGAGGTCAGAGCTGAAGGTTTCTGCTAGAAGCAAGCTATATACAGGTATTTTAATTTTGTTATTCAGACCGAAAGTCTGCTCTGGGGCCTGGAGCACTGCATGCAGACCGCTGGTAAGAAAAGCACTCAATTGTTCAATTTTTATTATTCAATATTGTATTAAAAATTTTTTAGGCTCTCCGGGTCAAGGCAACTTTTAAAAGGTTAAAAGCTATTCAGAAGGGTTACCATATCCATAAAAGCAAATGAGATTAAGCCTAAAGACTGATGGAGGAAAAACAATAATGTAGATAAACTGCCACCGCCTCAAAAATGTTTTGACTTTTACCAGAGAAAGAGAATTCAGAGATTCTCGGATTGGTTGTCATATCAAAGAAAGGGTCGTTAAATTTGAGGCAATTATTTTTCTGCTTTTTATTGTTTGGTGCATTTTAGGCCCGGTTCCACCTTTGTTCGGTTACATTCTTTATAATGGTTTGGGAAATGTAATTGCTTCGCTCCGACTTCCATCTGTCAACTATTGACCTTGCTCGTTGGGCATCTGTAACATCAGACACTATCGTCATGGAAAGAATTATGATGTTTCAATCACATGTATTGCAAAGTTAACAAATCCATAACATGGTCTGGACCACATGGAAGAATTTAGAAAATGTGTTTCAGAGACCTCAGGGAAAAGCCACTAGGCTATCCCCGTTAATGGCGATCTCCATCCCTTGCCACTCATTGTGGAAGTTATCATATTACAACAGAAGAGCAAGATTTGAACCTCGAGCTTGAAGGGAAGTACTTCAAATCAAAAATGTGGGGTTCAGCAAGGGAGACCAAAACCACTATATGCTCCCAATGCGAAGTTCTGCATTCATCCCATGATCGAGCTGGTGGCAAGTTTGCAATGTCTGCTTATCCCGAGTCTCCTTAGTTTCTTCTGAAGTACATGGGGATTGGCTTTGGTCTGGTTTTTGTTGCTGATCTCCAAAAACCACATCTGCCAGAGGGTGGGACTCACAGAGGTGCTAGATCAGTCGAAGACGCGATTGCAGCAATCAGGGTTGGCTGGTATTTACTCGAAAGTCTAAGCATATAGGACAGCAAATTTCTTGACATTAAAGTGAGAAGTGAGTTGATATAAAAATTTAATTTCATCTGCTATGGAAACTGGGTCTGGCCTGACAAAATTAAAATGGATAGAAATAATATTCTGGACACTTAAATTTTATTTTCACTGTCCCATGTCTGAACAAATAAGCATTCCAAGTAAGTAAGAGGAGCTAGAATTTCCATTTCACGAGAAATATTCCCTGACAAAGAGTTTTTGTGCTACATATCTTTCACTTTTATAAACTCTAAAAGGAGAACGGTTGTTGTGGACGTGAAAGTAATCGGGTTTCTTGAATCACAAAATGGCAAAGCAAAGCTGGTGCATCGGAGAAGAGCTACAAAAGCATGCATCAGTCCGGCCCTGCCTGTGGAAAACCTCTTCTATGGAAACAACAATTTACAGATGAATAAATTAAGGGGTGATTATTCATATTGTAAAAGAGTCTTTAAGGATTCCCCTAGGATTCTTTTAAAGGCTTGGCTCCACTAGTTCATGTAAGTGTTTGTGTGCAGATCGTTAACTATCTGACAGGCAGGCCGGAAATGCAGGTAGAGAACCAGTGGGGGAAGGGAGAGAATGTTCAGGAGGCAGAGGAATTCAGCGGACACCCTTGAGGCTTGTCAAGGCTCAAGATGAACGTTGATGAAAAAATAATGGAAGATATTTATTTCCAACTTATGCTTTATATACCAGGGCCCGCGCAGGCAGACTGCTTGGGTTCAAATGCCAGCTCCACCACCTATTTAGCTGTGTGACTTTGGATAAGTTACACAACCTCTCTGAATACCAACCCTCTAGGGCTGTGTAAGTATTACATGAGTTAATATATATAAAGCACTTAGCATTGTGGCATGCAGTAAATGCTATATACATGTTTCTAAGATGATTCTGGAATAAGATATTACAGAGTATCAGGTATTCTTCAAAGCAGGGATTATTAGTGTGATTTAACAAAAGCAAAATATTCCTTCCCTAGCCCCCAAAAGAAAGAAAACAAAATAAAACAAAGGAACATTGAGGAACGAATGATGCTGGCTTTTTGGGTTTCCCAAGGAAGTCAATCCGAAATTTAAACTTCTTTGAAATTATTTTCCTAATTTCAGTTTTCCTAGGGGTTTGGCAAAACTTCCAAGATTGAGTTGCATGTAGAGACAATCAGCAACCTAGGGTCTGTTGACTTTTCCATGTTAAAAGGCTTTGAGTTATCTATTATTGTATTTGTCATTTTAAGAACCGTAGTCAACAAGTTGAAGTGTAACTTTCTCATTTGTGGGAAAGAAAATGTTTGCTTGTTAGGACTTTGTTCGGTTTGCACAAAAATGAACTCCATGTATCCTACCCAGTGCATCTGTGCATATGGAGCTGTGGGCTTGGAATAGACATTCATTGATTCTTTCCAAAGGAACAACCAGCAACAAAGTGTCCTGATCTGCCCTTCTAGTCTCATCAAATGATTAACAGATTGCCAAAACGGAAGTATCAGAAGTGGTATGTGTGGGTGCAGACAGCATGGCCCTAGGAATCTCAGAGTCAGGTAGATGTGAACAAGGGTACAGGTTCATTGTCATTGAGGTGGCCCGTTGGGGGGTCTTGGCAGTTGATGATTGGCTTTACCATGTCAGTTTTGACATGGCACATGAGAAAGCCCAGACTACTTTAAGGGCCGGTCATGACACTATTATTAAATTATAAAGTTATTTAACCAAAATTCTTTTTGGTGTATCCCCAAAACTCTTCTGTTCAGGACAGGCCTCCCTGACTGACTAACCCTCTGACCGTATCAGAAGACCTACTGCTTTCTCACATTCTATTCTGTATCCCAGTTGGATACAGGCTGAATAAAAATATGCTTTCTGGTCCTCACACTTAGTTTATATGAGTGAATGCTGATGGAAATGGGTAAGTAAATAGTTTTTAAGTGCAGGAGATCAAATTACTTCCTTTACAACTTGAAGTTCTTGACAGCTCTGGAAATATTAGGCTTTTTCTTTTTTTACATGTTAAAGTGGGTTGATCTTTACCTAGCCTTACAGCAGATTGCCAGATTGTCAGCTTTCGATATATTATTTTTTGAAAACAAAAATGAAGTGAGTTGATTCATTTGGGGGAAAGATTTCTCAAGCTCCAAAAACTTAAAACCATGGAAATCTGTAAATGCCTTTTGAGTTCTGTAGAATAAGGGACAGAACTTTGCTTCTGTAGGAACTAGTTTAGTTGTTTTTATTTTTTTTAAATATGGAATGTTTCATGAATTTGCATGTCATCCTTGTGCAGGGACCATGCTAGTCTTCTCTATGGCATTCTGATTTTAGCGCATGCGCTGCCAAAGAGAGCAGTAGTTGCTTTTAGTTAAACAATTGTCTCTTACTGGGCATTTCCTGTGTGTCCGATAACATATATGTACATATATATATATATATATGTATATGTGTGCGTGCGTGCGTGTGTGTGTGTGTGTGTGTATGTAATGGTTCAAATATTCAAACTTGTATAGACAGGAAGTGGATGAAAAGCACTGCCCTTTACTGATCTCTAAAGATTTCCAAAGTTAATGACTTTAATTGCTTCACTTTTTAGCTCTTCTGGTATTTAACCATCATATTTCTAAAGGATACATTGTATTCTTGATTTTCTTAAGACTTCAGGTGGTATCTATGGCTTTCCAGATGAAAGATGCAAAAGTTCCTACACTTATACTTTACTTTCTCCCTCTCCCCTATTCTCCTCTAAGTTCAGGGTTTTTGTTGTTTATTGTTTTCATTTTCCTATTGGTTATCTTTGATACTTGACATTATACTTAACCTATGTTTTTCAATCACAGCCTCACACTGGCTCTATTTTCCCCATACTAGGTGAGACAAGGACATCAGTGTGCCTATACTTTCTTTTCTTCCTCCCTGCTGACTTGTGTCAGCTAAAATATTATATTTTACATTTTTTTAGTTTAAAGCAATTTGTATGCAAACATTATTTTAATAATTTATGCTTATATATTGTGCCATTACATTTCCTTCTGTATCCAGTGTCTTTCAAACATTGTCTATAGTTTGATTTAAAAATAAGAACATCTGAAATAATCAACATATAAACATTATGAATATTACTCTTTCTATAACCACGTAGTATGGTTAGACACATGGAGAAAGCAGTGTAATCCCACATAGTCCCAAACACCAAAGTCAAAGATGGACATAGAAATAATATAATTAATATTATACATTATTTATTATTAATATACATTGAATAAATATAATGCAATTAAATATTAATATGTTAAATATATATCAAAATAATACTCAAAATAATGTCATGTTTTAGTTTGCTTCATATTTTACCATGACTTTCTTTTACATTTATTTTCATATGCACACTACCATCCTCAACCCATCTCCAGGTTTTTTTGTTTTTTGTTTTTGTTTTTTGTTTTCCATAAAGTCCTCTGGTTTCCTTCTAATTTCTAATCATTACTTTTTGGGCGTACTATTCATTCCGAGATTTCTCTCATTGTACCGCTAGATTAGATTAAACTGTTTCTCAGACTCCTTTTCTTCTTCTTTCTTAGATTATTTTTTCATATTACTGGAGTACATCCACATAATATTTTCTTTAAAAAAGGTGGATGGGGGTGCCTGGGTGGCTCAGTTGGTGAAACATCTGACTCTTGGTTTTGGCTCAGGTCATGATCTCAGGGTCATGAGACTGAGCTCTGTGTCAAGCTCCCTCCTCAGTGTGGAGCCTGCTTAAGATTCTCCCTCTCTCTCTCCCCCTTTGCCACTGCCCCTGCTCACATGTGCTCTCTCTCTTTCTTTCTAAAATACATAAATAAATAAAATCTTTTTAAAAATAATAAAAAAAGGTAGATGTGAAGTAGACTATTTGGGTTCTTAATATTTAAAATGCCTTTATTCTTCACTTAAATGTTATTTATAATTGCACTTTATAAGGTATTCTAGGTTTAAATTTGCTTTATGGGCTTTTAGGTCTGGTGTGGTTGTTAAGGCTTTGATGTCGATCTGATGGTCATTTCTTTTTTTTTTTTTTTTTTAAGATTTTATTTATTTATTCGACAGAGATAGAGACAGCCAGCGAGAGAGGGAACACAAGCAGGGGGAGTGGGAGAGGAAGAAGCAGGCTCACAGCGGAGGAGCCCGATGTGGGGCTCGATCCCACAACGCCGGGATCACGCCCGGAGTCGAAGGCAGCCGCTTAACCGCTGTGCCACCCAGGCGCTCCTGATGGTCATTTCTTTTTGAGCACTTTTTATTTCTCTTTTTTTGAAATCTTTTAGAATTTTTCTCTTCAAACTTAGTTCTGAAATTTTACAAGTATGCATCTAATGCATTTTTGTCCACTTGCCATTTGGTGGGTCTGCCAACTGTTGATTTGATATTTTCCCAGCTCCAGAAAATTTTCTTCATCTATTTTCTTTTGTTATTTCTTTGATTATTTCAACTCCTTCATTGTATATGTTGTCTTCTTCTAAACCACCTTTTAGATACACATAAGACCTTCTGAATATGTGCTTTATGTCAGTGCTTTTCAAGTTTTAATGCATGTGAATTACCTGCAGGTTTTTTCAAAATAAAGAATCTGGGTCACTAAGTCTTAAGTGAGGCCTGTGACTTTGCATTTCTGTCTTTCTTTTTTTTTTTTAAAGATTTTATTTATTTATTCGACAGAGAGAGACAGCCAGCGAGAGAGGGAACACAAGCAGGGGGAGTGGGAGAGGAAGAAGCAGGCTCATAGCAGAGGAGCCTGATGTGGGGCTCGATCCTGGAACGCTGGGATCACGCCCTGAGCCGAAGGCAGACGCTTAACCGCTGTGCCACCCAGGCGCCCCGACTTTGCATTTCTAATGAGACAGATGATGTTGATCCTGCTGTTATGTAAACCACATTTTGAACACTGAGGCTTTATATTTCTCAAAATAACTTTTTGTGCATCTTTTCTTTTTTTTTTTTCCCTTTCCGTTATGGAATGTTTTATTAATTCCTCCCAAATTAAATTTCAGTCTTTACTTCTGTCTGCTATGATTCAGCTTGTAGTTTAATTCATTTTTATGTAATTATATATATATTTTTAATTTTCGAGAAAGCATAGCAGCCTCTTTTTATATTACAAATACAATATATTCCTGATATTTTAAAGGTAATAATTAGAACATTTTATTGTTCTCTTTTATTCCTTCCACTACCACTGTCTCTTCTGTGATCATTTTTGGTTTATTTACCTTTGTCTTTCTTTTTCTTCCACTTCATTTCTCTTAAATATCTGGAAATCCTTGGTTCATCACTAATTTGGGGACGTAAAGGACTATATTATAAATATATTATATTTACATTTATAATAGCTGGACCTCATATCTTTTGAGGTCGAATGAACCATTTTACCCAAAAGGCCAGTGTTCTGAATGAGGGGACTGCCTTACGCTGTGTCGAAAGGGTGAACCCTACTGACAAATGGCTTTTTCTTTTAGTACATTAACAGGCATGGGGTATCACCACTGCCAAATAAGCCAACTGTTCCATATACAGAAGAAGAAGAGGGCCTCCCTAGCACAACTGTTCTGAAAATGGTCTTCCCATTAACAAAACTTGATTACTACCCTAAGCAATTTGTTCAATCTGTACCTGTTTGGAGCCTCTCCAGAGATATTTTAAAGAAAATGAACCCCACCTCCACTATGCCTCTTTTTTTATGTGTGCATTTTGGGTTGTGATTTACTCTTCTAGAGTTTATCCAACAATAAAATCCAAACTACTTCCTAGCTTCCGAGACTTTGTCAGACTTTCTGGCCGGCTAATGTCCCCTTTCTCCTCCTTTTCTGGGGCTTGTTTCAAGTGCTGTCAGGGATTATTTATTTTTATACATGAATTGTCATTTCAATGGGAATTTAGCATGGAAAGGAGGCACTATAGGTCCTGTCCATCCTACCGAATGAAGAGACTGTACGGCTGTCTTAGAACTGTGCTAAATGCTTGTCTGAACCTGGCTCACGCTCATGTGGCTGTTCACAAACAGGCAGACCTAACCGTAAATAGGTAAATTCCCATACAAGTTCCCCAGACCTTGCTAATTATTCTTCATGGATCAAGTAGGATTTAATAGTGTTAAGGGCTTTGGATGACTTTAAATTGTTCCCTAAGCCTCTTGGCAGTCCCATGTGTGTACAGAATAGCATGAGCACAAAAGCAAGTAACTAGAGAGAAGTACCTAACCTAAAGAGGCTAGGATAAAAATTAAAGTTAAAAAAGAACTTGAACTAGCCTACAATTTACTTTGGGGTGTTACATATTTTTATGTTAGTTGAGCTTGACCAACTTTACCTTGGATTTGCCAAGAAAATAATTGATGTAATCACAGAGCCAAGAATGATAACATGTGAAGATCTGTGAAGGATTGGCAGGACCCCAGATCACTGGGAAAAAGCCAATGGAATACCTATTTTTAAAAGGCAATAAAAAGTTGTTTGAGAATTAATGACCTTTAATAGAGTGAAAAAGCAGTGCATACTGATTACCTTGACCCAAATAAGTTTTAGACACTCTTACATAGTAATGGCAGTAATGAGTAGAGGAAATATATATTCATCTATTACATCAACATAACATTAAGTATCCAAAACTGGATAAGTGTTTTTAATGTAAAAATCTTAGATTTTTATTTATTTTATTTGTTTCTATCATTTTGTTAGGATTAACTCCATATCTTGTCAAGCAAGATAATTGAAGACATCTTGATTTGGGCCACGTTTTTCTATTTTTGCATAGATATGCATTGTCATGTAAATGTTCCTAGTAGCACAGAAGTATGATGTTAAATCGAAAATACTAATAGAACCTTTATTCCGATGCCAAATCCTTCCTTGATAACATATGTAAGGTATATGTTAAAATTTTGCATATATGACTGAAACCTGATGGTGGCTGCCTTACTCTAGAATTTAAAATTAAATTCAAGATGATTTCAATAACTGAAGTCATTATTTTGAAATAAAACCAAATAAAACGGAGTAAGTGCTGAGATAGGTTGTTTTAATTAAGAAGGAAAAAAGAATCCCCACATTTTTGAAGTAAGGGATAACTATTAGGCAATAATTGGGTAGCAGAAAAAGATTAGGAGTTCTCAGAGTCCCCAGGCAGTATTACCCACTGACTATAACTTGATGAGATCTTTCACACCTCTGGCCTTTGTCTATAATGCTTCCACTGCTGGGATCTATTTCTTTCCCCTCTTTATCTTGTAAATTTTCCACTGGTCCTTCCCGTCTGAAGACTGCAAAGTCTTTCTGGCTATACATTTTGAGTTAGTTTCTCTGTCCTCTGTGTTCCCTTGATATTTTGGACATTGAGATACAGGCAACATTTGTTGAGTGCCTACTACCTACCAGGCACTGCATCAGGAAATAAGAATTGTATCACAGGAGCATGACCTCAGTACGATTACCTTTCTGTAACCAGTTAAGGAAGCTGAGGCCCTGAGAAGACACATGAATTGCCCAAGTTTACACAACTAGCAGGTAGCAAATAGATTTCTAAACTATATAATTATTTGTTTATATCAGTGGACAAGGCAGAAGTATCTTCTTTACCCCTCGGTCTCAGTAGCTGCACGCTGCCTGGCACATAGTCAAAATGTAACCAATACATGACGGAATAAATACTGTAGTGGACTTGCATTAAAGGCAAGCTGGATCCGGGCTTAAGGAATTTACCTTTCTCATCCCTTAGAAGTAAGCATTTGATAGATACTCGTTAACATTCCTACCTCCACGCTTTATGCTAATTTTGGTTTAGGTAGAAACATTATAATGAGTAGTGATGAAAATACGGACAGTAAAAAAAAAATAAGGGAACGAGGTGTGCTTGACGTAGAAGTACAATGCTAACGGTTTTGTTCTAATGCCTCAGACAATATTAAGAATGGATCAGTTCATTTTTTCATTTGATATTTATTTATATTTACTGTGTATAAGTCATTATGGAAATAATAAAGTATATAGACACAGTCCCTGTCTTCAGCATAAGACAGGCGTATAAGAGCCATGTAGCCATAATGACAATCCAAGAAAGTGTGTGCTGGTGCTCCAGAGTCAGAAGATGATGTGCCAAGTGACCAAGGGAGGGTCTCTAAAGAGTTGATATGCAAGCCAGGCCTTAGACAGGGTCTGTTTAGATGGGAGAGGTGCTCAATGTTTGCTGAATGTTGAGCGGCATTTTGAAGGTTGAAGTTTAGGGGAAAAGAGTATTCACTCATCCATTCATTCACCCAACACATATTTGAATGCACGTTAGATCCCAGACACTCTCCCCAGCCCTGGGATAGTGACTGTTCTCCCAGATACGGATCTTTCTTCAAATACATCCTCATCGTGTTAGATTCTTTTTTTATATATAATAATTTTTTATTATGTTATGTTAGTCACCATACAGTACATCATTAGTTTTTGATGTAATGTTCCATGATTCATTATTTGCGTATAACACCCAGTGCACCATGCAATACGTGCCCTCCTTAATACCCATCACTGGCCTATCCCATTCCCCCACCCCCCTCCCCTCTGAAGCCCGCAGTTTGTTTCCCAGAGTCCATAGTCTCTCATGGTTCATTCCCCCTTCTGTTTACCCCCCCTTCATTCTTCCCTTTCTTCTCCTACCGATCTTCCTGCTATTTCTTATGTTCCATAAACGAGTGAAACCATATGATGATTGTCTTTCTCTGCTTGACTTATTTCACTTAGCATTATCTCCTCCAGTGCCATCTATGTTGCTGCAAATGTTGAGAACTCGTTCTTTCTGATAGCTGAGTAATATTCCATTGTATATGTGGACCAGAGCTTCTTAATCCAGTCATCTGTTGAAGGGCATCTCGGTTCCTTCCGCAATTTAGCTACTGTGGACAATGCTGCTATGAACATTGGGTGCATATGGCCCTTCTCTTCACTACATCTGTATCTTTGGGGTAAATACCCAGTAGTGCAATGGCTGGATTATAGGGTAGCTCAATTTTTAACTTTTTAAGGGACCTCCACACTGTTAGATTCTTAAATAATAATCAAATTTCAGGATTGGGAAGGATCTTTAAAGGTCATCCACCTAGCTTTTGGTTCTAACTTCTAGAATAGTGGTAGCTACCAGAGAATTAATATAAATGCTGGATTTTAAGCATGTATTCATTCCTCACTCCATTCTCAGAAAATTTACCAAAACAGCCATAAGAGAAAACCACAAGTATGACCTACTGCTCCCTTTCACATGCTTCCAGCTCCATGGCTCACCACTGTACGTGAGGAATGAAAGCTGCAACAAAAGATCAGCTGTACTTTAAGAAATAAATTGACAGTTAGTCTAGATAAATCTTTCTTATTGATATTAGATACTAGCTACTAGTACAGCAGGATCTGGGTAAATAAGTTTAAAAAGAATTATCTGTCACATTGAGAGAATTTGAAATATTAAAAAGTACACATTACTTAGCCCAAGATGATATTAAGACAATCATAAGAATATCATCCATTAGTTCTAGTCATTCCCTTACTGAGTTTGAGAATGGCTGGCTACATTTGAGAGGGTCTCACTGCACCGTAGACATTTCGAGAGAGGGTTAGTGGCTCTGAAAGAAGTGGGATAGAAAGTCCCTGTTAGTTCTGAGGCTCTAAGAGGCTCACAAAATTTGGCAAGAATCAAAATGTACATTCACTTGACCAATCTCTGCCTCTAGCCACAATCCTTGATGGTGCTCTGGGAATGAACACTCTAAAGTAATTTCTTTTTACCATCAACATTTGTAAGAGAAAGAGAAAAAGTCTTAGACGCCTCAAAACAAGACTTACCTAACAAAAATTATTTTGTAGAAATAAGTGTTCACTTCTTGACTGAAAACCTGCCACATTTCACATTAGCCTAATACGTCTTTAAAGCGATGAAGTACTCGACAATTGAAAAATGATTAACAAGTAGGAAAATGCATATTGAAACGCTCATCTGTGGAGGGTCTCATAAGGGGAGGGGTGGGTATATGAAGACCCAGGTTGCGATGTCTGTCTTGCCTTTCAGAATAATTGTATCAATTATTCTGCAGAAAATTGTTGAGGAAAAGCACCGAAAGGAAGTGTCCAATTGACTTCATTTCTCTTTTCCTTTGTTATAGACCTGCACAACGAATCTTCTAGTTACTCTCTTCATTTTGCGGCCGTTTCCTCTCTCCTTTTGCCAGGAGAGCTGGTTCCGAGTGCCAGCGTGGCCCAGGGCTTCCCTCTCCACCTGCACACCTAGGAAGATATTCCTTTTCCTTACTCCAGCATCCGGAAAAGAGAAGCTCATTGCTTATGCTGCAATTTTGATAACCTAACTGGCAGAACAGTTATTCAAATTTTAAGCTTCTGAATGCAGCAAGATCAACCTGGCCTATCCACATAAATAATTTTGACACGATAAGTATGCGAGAGCGATGATAACCGATAAGTGAAGCAATTACCTTGCTTTTTTGGATTATATTAAATGAAGATTCTGATAGAGTAATGAAAAGAGACAAAGCAGACAAAAAGTCGGCTGCAGAGCTTTTGGGCACTGTGTTATCTCTATTATACCATATTGAAATAGAGAAGCTATCGCCAATCATGCATTTCTATGTAACTTCTGGCTTCTAACAGTGAACAATGAATAAATTGTCACAAGACAGTAACTGATAAATTGGCATTGGCAGTGCTTTTTAAAAAGCATAAATAAACTCACTAGTCACCTTTTTCTTTCTCAAAGCAGTTTTTAGGGGACTCCGGCAGAGGGAAGGCAGTGCAACCTAGGTTCCCTTCTGGTCCCTGTCTCTACCCCAGGCCCTTTGCTGCCCCTCTTCTTTGTTTGGTACTCAGTTTTAAGGAATCAGGACTGTGTTGCGGCATTACCACCCAATATCACCAACCTGTGGTCCTTTTGACCTGGGGTGTGGCTTGACCGGGTGGGGTTCACGGCAACACTAAGTTAGTTTGCAAAGTTTACTTTGGGTAATGCATGTTTTGCAAAGAAGAGTGAGTATCAAATATGGACAATTAATTCCACGAGCTCTGGGTTCCAGCAGAATGGAAGTTCTTTAACAGCCCAGAAACACTTAAATGATGGCCCCATCTTGTATTCGCAGATTGTTCAGAAGCAATATCCCCTTGGTGGAGGGACTAGAAATAGGCACTTCCACCACTAGAAACCACCTAAATTAGAGAGGGCCTTAGGTGTGAGTGAATGAAGTTTTCTAATGTGAATCACTCCAGCAGTTTGCAGGTTTCAGGATGACTTGTATATTTATTTGTATTTTCTTTTGAGGTGGCCTGTGGTATAATGGGGTACGGTTTAGGAATGAATAGAATTCAGTTGCTTTTACCATTACAGCATGGGCCACCTAAGCTAGTTATAGTGATACACCACCCGGCATGGTGTAGAGGCAGGGGCTTGAATGTGGAGGGAGAAGGACAGGGTTCAAGTCCCAAAGTCACCCCTTACTTATGGTGTGGCATTGGGCAAGCCAGTGTTACTTCGTGTGTCTCATCAGTGAAATGGGAGTCACAGGATTTAAAAGGAGTGCACGTTAGCAAAAGTGCTTTGTGAATGATCGGGCCCAGTGCAAATGCTCATGCTAACCCGCTTGGTGGATACCTTCAAGTTTCCGGGAAAGGACCAGTTTCCGGCTTTCTCAAGGCCAATGGCTTATAAAGGCAGGGTCTGCTGACTGATTCCATGAAACAGAGAGTGTGGGAATAAGCATCATTAGTCTCCTGCTCTCACAAGCAGGATCATTTATTTCCTCTCTTGTTAAAAATGCAAAAGCAAACCATTCACATGGCCACTTTTCAAAATGAAAGGGCCAATAAAGTTATTAAAAGCAAATCACATTTGATTAAATTATTATCATTATGGTGTTTAAAATAACATTTGTTCTGTTTATCAAACTCTGGTCTTACTGCACTAGTAAAGAATTTGCCTTTAAAGACCAGAAAAGCAAGAAAATGGAAAGGAAGGCCAGTGTCCTCACCAAAGACTGGATCCCTGGATCATTTTTCACGAGTTCTTTACAAGCCCGCGCTGCTAGAGCTCAGCCTTCCAGACCAGTCATACAAGTTAACGACGGTGGGGTTGGGAGAATCAAAGAATGTGGGGGGAGAGATGGCAGGAGGAGAAAAGGAAATGTTGACATTGCCAACCCCAAAGCAAGGTCTGCTTTCACATTTGCTTGGCCGCTCTTTCACTTTTATGCCACATTCAGCTAGCTGACTTCACATAACTATTTGTTACTCATCCCGGTCTTCTCAAATGTAGAATTTCTTCCCTACAATAAAAAAGGTGGGTTGTTGGTGTCACTTGAAACAAAGGCAAAGCATATTTGTCAGTTTGTACATGGCCTACCAACCTGATCCCTCCACATTAGAAATCAGCAATTACAAAGTATATTGCAATGAGCTTTACCACGATTGGTCATAACTGGAAAGGCCGGGCTTGGTCAGATGTGGCCCAGCTATGTGCCTCACGGCACAGCGCTGGTTATGATGACTGGTCAAGAACAGCAGCCAGGAGCTCCAAAATTACTCCCCCTGCCAAATTACTGCCATCAGAACAGCCCCCATGCCTCTTCCAGAACTCCTGCCACCCAATAACTAAAACTCCATGTACCCATTCTGATTGGTCAGTACCTATGTCCTACTGGTTGTTAAGTATTAGAATATTGTGGATATCTACTTTGTATTACAAAGTTAAGGAGACAGAATAGAGAGCTGTATTTCAGCCCATGGAAATGAACTTACGTCTGCAGTCCTTACAAGAAATCAAGGTAAGCCTAATAGAATTCGAGCAGGCAAACTTAGGCACATATAATACTTTTAATCTATGTCTTACATTTATGCTTTTATAGGTTACTCTGGATATACTTGATAAGGACACATGAGTTTTCCACTTTGGATGGGTATGAAACACATGGAGAAAACCAAAGTCACAGGGTTTTGTACTCACTGACAAACGTTTTTGCACCAAACACCTTTGCAAACCTCTTATGGTATTATACCTTTGACAACTAACCTTAAATAACTTGGGGTGGATTGAAAGGAAGGGAGCTTGACCCAGCTCATACAATTTAGAAGAGCACTGACATATTTACAAAACCTGCAAAAACTATGCCACGCCTGTTTATGTCCCAGGACCAAAAGATGCTTTCCATAAAACCTAACAAGTATTCCAAAATAGTCCCAGATTCCAACTAGTAACCCATTGCTTATGGACGGTATCCTTTTCAAGCACTTAACTTTAGAAGAGGAATAAAAACAAGGGCTTCTGATGAGCCAATAACAAGGGACCTGGCCACGACTGAAAGAGTGCATTTGGAGGTTTGGGCTCATGCACTGGGGCGGCCCAGCATTTGCCACCAGTCCACATCCTCTTCAGCAGGATTGGTTCTGTCACATGAACAGCAGGGGTCGTGGTGACGTTTGTGTGAGTAGGGCCTAAGGAGTTCGGGGAGGCGGACATAGTCTCTCCCACACCATGGAGAGTATAAACACAGCTATATTTTCTCTCCCACTCCCTTGAGGGTTCATGTTCCATATCCCCAGTGTCTAGCACATAGGGGACATTTAGCAAATATTCATAGAAAAAAATAAATAGTCTCAGAGATGAAATGTTAAGTTCTTTTTTCATACCTCATACTGGTTCTTCTCCTTGGAATGATTTTCTTTTCATTCTGTTTTATGCCAACTCCTTCCCGTTCTTCGTTTATTTATTCATCAAATATTTACTGAGTGCTTACTGTAAGCCGGGAACCACGTCAGGCACTGGGATCCGGCCCTGAACAAGACCTGGCTCAAAGGTCACTGCCTCTGAGAAGCGTTCCCCAAGTCTCTTGGGCAGGAGTGGCCCCACATCAAGGTCCCATGTTATCTCTGCTGTTATTTATTACATTGCATTTTAATTAGCTGTGTCTAGTTCTTTCCCCACTCTAAAGTGATTTTCTCGAAGGCAGTGATCGGATCTGGGTTATCATTGTATTTTCACTGCCATTAAAACATTATCTGTGACGGTGGTAGATTGGTGGCAAAAATGACTGATTCTTCACCTTTTCCTGCATGGCCTTTGTCATATGACCTTGTAGCTCTCTCCATCAAGAGGCCAGTCTTATTTCCTAATTCCTGGAATCTGGGTTGACTTTGTGACTTGCTCTGGCCAATAGAGCATGGCAGAAGTGATTCCAGTTCAGAGTTTATTTCTCAAGAAGGAATAAGCCTCCTCTAGTCTGGTGGGTGATGGGAGGCCCATACCTTCATCACCTCTGTCTCCCCAGCTAACAGCCAGCCAAATGCCACACATATGAGAAAGGCTATTCTGTACCAGCGGCCCTCAGCCAACTCATCAGCTGAACACAGACATATAAGCATGTCCTGTTAAGGTAAACGGAGCCTTGCCCAGATTGGCCAACTGTCCAGCTGATCCACAGACTCATAAAAACTAATCAGTACTTATTGTCTAAAGCCACTGGGTTCTGGTATGACCTGCTATACAGCACTGGCTAACTGATACAATGATATTTTAAAACAAATTTTCTTTTCTTTCACTTAAACAACCACGACAAAAGATGGTGTGTACTCTTGACTAGAAAGTTGAACATTTTGTTTGGGGAAAAGCAGTCAGTTCTTTATCTTTCTGAGGTTAGGGGCTGCCAGTCTTAGTCCTGGTAAAGATCATGAACACCTGAGTGTCAGAGCTGGAAATAACCTAGCGGTCATCTTACATACACCCCTCCATTTCTTGAAAAGGAAAGTGAGCCAAGAAAAGTGGTGTAACTTACTCAAGGTCACCCAGCCTCTCACCAAGTACAGATTCAACTGTAGTCTATTTTGGCACAGTACCGGAAGAGAACTGTGGGCCTCCACATCCACAACACGTTTCTCACCCCCCAACCAAGCTTTGATAACTGAAGTCTTCCATTTATCTTCTTTTTTTAAAAGGTGCAGTTGGCACAAGGTGTTCATAAACATAGTCAAACTTAATGAGGAACACTATAAGCATCCAAGAACAAGGTTATCTAATTGCTTCAATTACCAAAGAAATGCAGTATGTGTATTTTCTTCTGCCCCATTTATAATGTTTTTGGACCCTCACTGCAGGCTAAACTGATGCCAAGAGTTCCCCAACAGACAGATGTGTGTTCATGCATGCCCCCTCGGCTTGGAGCTTATTAGTCTTACAAAACACCAATTTCTCAACTGGCCACATGATTATTAAACTCTGACTCAGAGGATATGATTACTCCTGAGGTTTGGTTGCTAGACGCATTTCATTTGCTGCTGGGTCATGTGATTCTAGGAGGAGTGTAGTCAAACAGAGCTCAGGCCCAGGAGCTCTTCGAGGAACATCATTTTCCAGCAAGAAAACAAGTAACTTTATCTGAAGAGTATATTCTAGGGCCTAACACTTTGGTGTTTCGCTTTGTGGAATATGATGTAAGCCTTCTTTGCTGAGTAGGCGAAGGAACCATGGATTGGAGATTGGGAGGAAAGAGCTGAGGGTTGTGGTTGAAGCATCTGGTTGTCGGTACAATGTTTTCCCGATGGAAGTCAATGGCTGAGTAACTGATACGTATCCCTGGTCTAAATTTATAATAATCAACAACTACGAAGACAAAGCATTTGGTATCGATCTTCTCTTAATCAGAAATCAAACTGAGCCTTATGTCATGACAAAGTAAAACTAACTCTTTCGTTAATTACTGTGATTATCTTACCCACATTTATTTTGACAGCAGGGTCAATGGTGGAAAACTATCTCCCTAAATTGCCTCTCGCCTATTATGGATTACAGACTCATACAATTTTGATAGACGATTTTATTCTCTCCTTTACACTTGCGTTAGGGCCTTTTGCAACACATGATTTTTTCGTAGACATGCCTTGGTGACTTAAAAATAAAGAAATGAGAGGCAAGTTCTTAACCAAAGGATGAGAGACACCAGAAGCTATTCAGAGAGACACCAGATCTTAGAACTACCTATCAGTCACAGGGATTCTCATCTTTCCTTTCAGTTTTCCTCTAAGAATGTTCCAGAATTCTGGAATGTTATAAGCAGAGACTAAGGGGTTACTGTGATTGGTTCAGGGGTTGTCAGTCCAGGATTACCTCAAATGTGACTTTGGCTTAAGGCCTAGTGCTGCCCCAATGTTGCATTACAGTTGAGATCAACCCTTAAGGAAGTAGAAGAAAATTCTCAGGTCACCATAAGCATTCAAACTCAGGAATAAAGGTCGTTGTTTTATTGTCTGTGCAAATCTGCATCAGTCACCGCTGAGACCTCAGACTTCCCTGACTTTACCACGGTTCCTCTCCTGGGCTTTACAATCATCCTACGTCTCCCTCTTCTGGTTCCTTCAGAAGCCAAAAGAGCTTGGATAGGAGAATGGCCTCTGTCAGGATCAAAGGGAACATATTATTTGCTAATTTAAACACTTTATTCTCTGGAGAGGCAAAACTCCTCTGAAGAGTTGGCTGTTGGCAGCATTTTCCCAAAGCACGAGTTCTTCCCTGAAGATGTTAATCCTCCAAAATGGCCTTGTTCACCCATCTTGTGAAGCAGACGGGGGAAAGGTAAATGTCAAGCTTAACTGCTATTTTGTTATGATCCTCAAAATATAATGAAATTCATTCATTCATGCAGTCACTCATCAGTTATTAGGCATCAAGTATGTGCCAGGTAGGTATGAGGAGGACCCATATTTTTCTTTCCAATGCTCACAGACCAGTAGGGGAGGCATGCACATAGAAGGCTGTAGAACATTGGTAGGGACATTTTTTTTCAGCTCTTATATTGGGTCCCTCTTAGTAAAACTAATTTCTGTGTCTTACTTGGTAGTCACAGAAAAATCCAGATGCTGTACTTTGGAAGTCTGTAGACTGGAGAGAACACCAATAAAAAGGTATGGAGTTAAGCTAGCGGCGGGCACAGGAGAACATAGAAAACGTGCCTCATCAATGTCTGAGAGTGGAGCGGGAGGACGACGGAAGGCGTGCCGGAAAAGATGGTTCCTGGGACCAATCTCACTAGAAATAGGAGTTCATTTTAAAGCAGTTCCACAAGCAGAATATTGGAGAGGGACCCACTCTGTATCTTCCCCATGCAACCTCTGCCGTTCCTGAGCCACTCTCCACGAGGGCCCTCTGATGAATGAAAGCCTCGCAGGGTTGCCCATTTTATACTCTGGCGAGCCACCAGGGAACTTTCTGTGCATGCTTTTTCGTGTGGGCAAGTCTATTAACTAGCGTGGCCTACCCAACCCAACCGGGGTGTAATGTGGTTTGTACCGTGTTTTGTGGTTAATGTTCATGTATGTTATTATTACAGATATTATCTGCTATCGATGCTCTAGTGAAAACCTTTTCTTGCTGCCTCCCTAGTGGCTCAAGGAAAAGGAGAGTTTTACAAACAAATAAATATACTTAAAATTTCCCGACACATAGAAAACATGGAGAGGCCTGTTCCTTGCTAAAGGCAGTGGCGTTTTCATTTGGAAGGTTCTTGTTTCCTAACGAACGACTTTCTTATTGTCCCCAAGTAGTTGTACAATACTTCACAATAGAACACAAAAGATTGAAAAGATAGGTGATTTTCTCAGTTAAATTGAGACTTGAAAATTTCTTTGGACTTTTTAGTGATTTTTCTTGCACATTTTGCACATTTTATACATTTTCAATTTAATACACTCACGAAGGCAGTTCTGGCTTATCTCTGAGTAACTCGGCACTACCTTGGCTCAGACATTCCTAAATCCATCTATTTTAAGAATTTTAAAGTACCTCTTATCATTTCAGAATTCAGATTCAAAGTCAGGGAAAGGAAGAGAGATATTTGTTCTTGGCCGCAGTGCCATTCTGAACCATAGGAGGTTGATAGGGTCGCTTGGAGAATGAATTTGGGATGTGTATAGATTTTATTTTAAAACTACTTACATTTCCTCTTTCATGAACAAGCAAATGGTGGTTTTTGCAACTGTCTTCCCCAACTAAGAACGCACCTTTTGTGAAAGGAACACTCTCTTAGCTCTTACTGTGTCCTTTTTTTTTTTAATAAAAATAAACTGTATCTTATTTTTGTGTGTGGAAAGATTAAGATACTTTCCTTAGAAAACCTCTAGTATAGAGAGAAAGTCAATAAAAAGCCTGAGATCATTTGTCTCAGGAATTCTTGGCAACATAGGTACCTGGACTGGAAAGGTGAAACACGGAACCAAGCCCTATTCCCAGTTCATAACTCAAGTAAGCCGGGCAAACTGAGGCCTCCAGGCTCTTTCAACCCTGTGAAAAATCACACAGGAATTCTTTAGGCCATCGATTTTGCTCTGCGTTTTGGAGTTTTACTATGTCTAGAAGTAACTGAAAAGACTCCGCAGTGAGATTAGAAAGACCACATAGACTCTGCTTCTTAGACGACGGTGTCCCATTGTCAGTCCCTCATCCTCTTCCGTGTACAAAGCTGTAGCACATATGGCGTCTCTTCCCTTCCTTCCCAGTATCTTGGGATATTAAAAGTTAAAAGTTAGTCTTCAAAGTTAGTCTTAACCTGAGAACTACTGACAAGTTTTTCTCTTCTCAAGTCTCCTCTTAAGGGTCTGCGGGCTGTGTCTCGTTGGCTCTCACAGAGGCTGTGGACCCCTCTTTCTGGCAACCTGCACATGCTCACATCCCAGCAATTTCTTTCATGTCCCGGCTGTTCTATTTCATTATGGCTCTTCCTCCATGGGCTCTTGTTTTCAATCAAGTTTTTCTTTAGTGAGACGTGAGAAATGGCCCTTTCGTTTTCTTTGCTGTGTGTACTTCTCTTCACCATCACCATGGGGCCATTTCACACTATCACTTTTAAAGGTCACTTGTTTTGTTCTACATGCAGTTGAGCCCGACAATGGGTCAATGACACCCGGACGAGCCATATTAAAATGACGGGCTGTATGATCGTAAACAACTATTGAGTAAAAGGAGAAGAAAGTAAACAAGCTCCCTTCCAAGAAACCAACACTGAAGATATTAGTTAAAATGTTCAAGTATATTAGCCAATTACATAAAATCCTTTTATATCGCCTTGCTTCATTTCAAACATGGCACGGGCTATTTTGTCTGTGAACTCAAGTGGAACAAAAAGCTACAGAATGCAATTTGTGTCAGGAGCTGGACTACAGAAGGACAACTAATTCTAATTAGTACGAATTCCCCATGGGCCAGAGGGAGGCCAAGTGCAGGAACCAACTGCCTAATGCTCTTTCTATCTTGCAACAGGTGGGCCAAGGCCTTCTAAAGGTTGTCATGGCAATAGCTAATGGTAGACCTTTAGCTGGACACCAGTAATTAATTGCGGGCATGTCTAGCCTTTGAATGTGATATCTTTTAATACGTTTCTGAACGAAAAGAAGATTGGCTCTTCTAATTGGTTAAAATTAAAACAGCGGAAGGCTTTGCCAAGAAGTACTGCGATATAGTGCAAGTCTGATCTCAGCTTCTCAAACTTAGATTCTTTGCCTATCGCTACATGAAGGAGTAAAAAGAAAGGTATTTACTTCTGATAACGCTAGCATTCATTTGAATGTGGGCTCAAGAGCAAAATATTCACGCAATCCCCTGCTCAGCCATGCTTACGGCCTTTACAAAGCATACTTTCAAAATTCTGACAGATGATCAGAAATGTGCATCAGATTTCCCTGAGTGTAGCCTGCAGGGCAGCCATCCCTTAGTGACGATCTTCTGTGATGGCCTTCTGCCGAAAGGGTGGCCTCTTGGTTTGCGGATGTGGCTCAGAGCTGGGGGGTGCTGGAGCCCCTTGGGGAGGAGGGTTTCAGAAGACAGCTGCGCCAGGTGCTCTATAGGAGTCCCCTGGATGCCCAGCTGCAGACCCTGGGTGCACATTCTGACCTTGGTAAGCAGACCTAAAAACTGGGCAAGGCTGTAATGGCGGCCCGCTGCAACAACAGGACCTGGTCCAGTTTTCACAAAGTGCCTGCAAATAAAGTGAAAGAGAATATTCTCTTCCTCTGGGTTTGGAATAGTGCTGTTGCATATTCTGGAATTTCAAAATAAAAAGACCAACCAGGACAGAAATTAATAGCTAAACGTGGATTGAGTCTTCCTGTATGTCAGGCATGGTGCTAAGTACTTCGTGTGCACGGTTCTCCAAGGAACATTAGGAAACAGGTGTTATTATGATTCCAGTTTTAAGGACTGGGAAACTGAGGCATAGAGAGGTTGACTTGTTTCTTGTCCCCCAGATAGGAAAGGCCAGTTTCAGGATTTGAATCCAAGCCTGACCCCAAGGCTTGAACCGTTCATAAAACAGAAAGCCATTGAAAAGGTGAGGTGGGTTTATTTATGGTAGTACATACCCAATCCCCCTCTTAAATGATTCAATCCAAAATGCAATATGGAAGCTTTGAACTCTGAGTTCTGAGCCCTGAACCTGAATTTCTGAACTTTGACCCTATGTATTGAGATGATTTTTTCAAGGGACCCTGTACTAAACGCTTATATTTCTAATTGCACGTCCATTCTTCCTTTTTTCCTTTCTGTTGAACAAAATGGGAAATGCATCTATTCTTTTCTCTTGTTCTAATGGTAAAAAAATAAATAAATAAGGGAGGATCTGTCCCTCTTCTCACTGTATCAGCCAAAAACACATTTGAAATTTTCCAGCCACTTCTCTTTTATGTCTGATGTTTTTAAAAAAATAATGTTTTAGTGACACAAACAGATTCAATCCATTTTAAGAAATGGATGTTTTAAAAATATGAGGTTCTAAGCAAAATTATGCTGAATTATATATTTATGAGGATTAACTTGTTTTCATGAATAGTACAGCTTTTCCTGGGTGAACAATTTCCTTTTGGCTTCATTGGATGAGAAAAATATACATAGGAGTGGTTTTTTTTTAGAGATCTTAGTTCTTCAGGTGAATACTTGAGTTCGAAATATTTATTCTTGCTACTCTCCAAGTGTGCATGAGTAAGTATACGAGGAAAAAGAGAACTAAGGCACCTTCAGGAGTCCGGTTCCTTGAAAAAAAGGCTTAGCCCAGTTCTCTGACCGTCTCACTGTGATACGTCCTGTGGGTGACAGACTCCCCTGCTGCGTTACGACCTGCCCCTGCGTTGACACACGGATGTGCTGGTGCGATCACCTCTACCTGCATGTGTTCAAAGCAGAACCATTTTTTAATTCATTGTAACAGATGGAAAATCTCTGGGCCGTGGACCACAAAAGGAGGAAGATATTTTCGAGAGTGTTATTGCTTTAATAGTGTTTCTTTATCAGGGCCTACTGCTCGGTAAATAAGGCAGCCATCGGATTCCCCCATCGATTTACTTTTACCAAACAATTGGACTGAAAATGCTCCAGAGAGGTATGGCCCCCCCACCCTCCACACACCCCATTCTGTTACTAGAATCATTTTATTAATAAAATGCTTTTAACATGACCTCCCAAGATTTTCGACTCTCATTGCTTGGGTGGCACTAGAGGCTAAAACGAGGCTCCTTTTAATAACACATTTGCATAAGTTGATCTGAAAGATCCCCATGCGATTACATGACTCCAGGGTTGGCCTGTCATCTCAGAAAAGCCTGAGGTACTCGTCCCAAAGAGATCAAAACTCAAGAATTAACTAGTCTTCATAAAACGAGAACATCTCTAGGAGCAGTAAAACAAATGATTATCATTTCTTTTTGGCGTTGGACTATGCCAAGCTAGAGAAAAACAGAGCTTTCAAACGTTGACAATCTGGTATATTGAAGTATGACCATTATTTTTTATTTTCCACATTTTTGGTCCAAAGACAGTTCTGAGTAATTGATTCCCATAATGAGCTATGGTTCGTTAGTCAATTTAATTTATAATTGAATTGGATGGATGTAACTCTGTGTAAAATTGTCTCTGAAGAATCTGTTTTGTTCGTCTGTTCAACTTCTGACAGGGATGGAAGAAAATCTAAATTATTCCCTCCTGCAAGGGGGAAAAATTCAGAGTCTCAGCCTCCCTGGTGAAATTAAGAGAAAAAAATATTTTTAATAGTTGCCATGCAAAAATATTATGGCTTTACTAAAATTTATACAAGCATGTCAATTAACACATTCATGGCGAGGTTGGTGGATTCAGGCGTCTGAGTGCTGCCTGAGGCAAAGGCCTTTCCCGAGCGCCGAGAAGGGTTTCTCATTATTAGAACGAGCACCAAGTCTCTCTGCATTTATTTTTATCAGTTATTGACAAAGATGGTCGCATTGCTACATAAATACGCCCAGAAAACAATAGCTCTAATTCTCCAGGTGTTTAGCAATCATCACAACTTGTATTTTCTATACATTTCCGCTAATGGTGTAATTTGGGGAACAATTATTAAAATAACCGTGTGGCGTTTTTTTCCTGAAGTTTTGAAAGACTGTCAGGAAAAAAAAATTTAACTTTAATTGTTAACAACAGGCTTTCATTTTTGTTCAAAGATTTTTCCTCTTATTCCCCAAGCCCTTCACATTTAAAACTTTTACAACCATCTTAGCACACACTCAAAACAAAGCCATAATTATGTAAAAAGAAATGTTTTACAGTTAATGCCATCTAAGACACTCACCAAGTGCCAAAATGCATAGGATTTTGGTAAAAGGCAATCTGTTCTTTGAGGATAATGCATGCAAACCAGTCTTGTGTAAAACCTGAGGCAGGAATAGTATACCGCCTCGGATCACACCTATGGAGCTGACTTTGATGCTATGCCCAGAAGTGGGTTACAGGCTGGGATTTGAATGAAGTTTAATCATTTTTAGAAGCGAAGGCCCTTCAGGGTACTCTTGTTCCATAAGACTTATTGTATCTCCGACAGACGAAGGCAGAGGCTGTTAACAATAGTAATACAGTAATGATCTCTAATGACGGACTGTTGTGTGGACTAGACTGACTGGGATGAAAACAGCTGTCATTTCCCGGCGTCAAACCCCGTCCTTCTGTGGACAAAGAGATCATGAATGCACATCCCAGAATCTGACGGAGAAGGCATTCTATCGCTGTGTGTCCACTGCCATTTGTGGGGGCTTTAATCTAATCCCCTGCAAATGTTAAAAATATATATTTCAGTTAGCCACAATGATATGAATAAATAAGGTCGAATTAAGGCGGGTCCGGATATAAAGTTCAAATGTTACAGGTCCCCAGAGACAGGTGTACCTGACTATTCTGTCTTTCCCTGACCTTCGTGGGGTTTTGACCAGCTGCTTCTTCTTCTTCTTCTTCTTCTTCTTCTTCTTCCTTTTTTTTAGTTTCCGACGTGGACAAAAAAGTTACTTCACTTGGAAAAATACCACCCACATGAGCCAGGCTTGACGTTGGCCCTCCGATTCTAAACAAGGCAGGAATTAGCTTCGTCAGATGAACAAAATCACCAGAGATCACTGAAATTCATAACGGTTACATTCCTCCCGAAGAACTTTTCAGTTGGACTCATCTTTTATGTCAGTCCACTATGTAAAATGGATTGGAAGTTGAATCTAACGAAATATTCAAACCCACATCAGTCATTCATACATAGCGCACAGTTCAATGAGGGCCGACTCCAGGGCCCAGATAAGCAGTGTCACAGTAAGTTATGTTCTGTGGCAGCAAAATCAGTTGTGATCAATCACCTAGTAACCGACGTACGTTACATTTTTACTTTAGTCCTTAAACTCTTTGGAGTGTACTTTGAAAAGTATTGTTTTTATCTAAAGTAGCAGATCAATACCGGTGATCGATAAGCACTCATTTCCAACTAACGAGGACAATGGTGAGTGAATTCCTTTAAACATTTTCATAGCAGCAAATGTTGGGTTGAACAGGAGATCATTAATATGTCAAATTTTAAGCGGGTTCTTAAGAATCTCCTCCAGGACCACTCTCAAAGAACGCCCTCATTCTTCAAGACGATGGTTCCATTTCTAGGATTTCCAGTAAAATCATCAAAACCTTGTATATTGATAGGTCCTGCAGTTTCACTCCAGACCCAGGAAAGTCTAAATCGTTAGGTGTTGAAAGTTTGGGACGTTGTGAAACCTCATCGGGCATTTTGTGTGATGGGGTAAAAGCCCTTGCAATGGTCTCATGAATATCGAGAGGAGAAAGTGGTGGGTTCTCCTCGTGGGCTCACGCTTCCTCTCAGACGTGAGACCAGGGAAAGAAAGAAGCCTGTTTACCAGTCTTACAAGTAGGAGAAAGAAGGAAGATTTGGACACTGGTGATACTCATCAATTTTTCCACAGTTGACACCTTCTCTCTTTTAACCAATTCCTTGAGGCCAGGGGCTATGGCTTATATTTCATTGTATTCAGGAGTTGCTAGTGTATGTTTTGCACCGACAAAGATATTAAGGGAATATCCAACGGTGATATTTCTCCAGCATCTTACAGTTTTGACTTAAAAGCCACAGCTGGCCATCAATTCAGTGGTTTGACTTCGACAACAGTAGAGGGTTGACCTGGATGAGAAATACATGGAAACTGGGTAGTTCTCACAGGACAGGATGGACCATAAAGTGGCCTTTAAAGGAGTAGCAGGCTTTCGGCTTTGAGAGAGTAGAGGAGGAGAGAGTGGAAGGTGGAAAGTGGAATGGGCAAGAAGGAAGGGACTTGCTCCTTCCTGGAGGCATGTTCTTCAAGATTTTTTTTTTATTGCACAGCCTTCAATTAAAACAAAAAATCCTTTGAGCATACATCTATACACGTTCGTCTATAAATTACATACATGTGCGGGCATCATTGGTTAATATCTCAAGCACAACACCCAGAGCAAAATTTATCATTTATAATAATGAATGTGCCTGACTTAAATTCTTTTTTAATTATTTTTGGTTGCCTTCTCATATAAAATTATATTGTCCGTATTTTAGTCAGTAACGTGGCTGTTGCAGAACTCGTGCTTGGAAGCATGTGTGCGGCAGCTCCTGCTTCTATCATCAGATCAGTTTTGAGCTGTAAGTTTCGCAATCTGTGTTAATTTCAATCTGTAGTTTTGCAGCAGTTTTAAAACATAAGGTGACTACTTTGTGAGGTCAGTGTAACTAAAGTCAGATAACAGACTCCATAAATCCTTCTTATCAGTACGGGTAACCCACTGTGATTGCACGTTGTGTGTGCCCTCGAGGCCTGTCTCAGAATCCGGCCCAGGCATTTCGATTCATATGGCAATTCATATGGCAAATACTTGCAAACCTTATTTTTTAATGTATGTATGTATGTATGTATTTATTTATTAGAGAGAGGAAGAGGGAGAGTGTGAACACACTCCCATGAGTTGGGGGGGAGAGGGACAGAGGCAGAAGGAAAGAAAAAATCTTAAGCAGGCTCCACACCCAGCGAGGAGCCCGATGCAGGGCTTGATCTCACGACCCTGAGATCACGACCTGAGCTGAAATTGAGTCAGTTGCTTCACCGTTGGAGCCCCCCCCCCTGGCGCCCCCGGAAAGCTTATTTTTAATACAAGTACAAATGAACATCCTAGCACTTTTTCCTGCACACCAAAAGATTATCCCGCACAGCCCATTTTAGAGGACACTGCGCTTGACTACAGGAAAATGCCCCACTGTTCTCTGGGTATGAACAGACTTCATCTGACACGAACACCAGAGGCACTGAATTCCCTACTCCCATGTGGGGGAAGGTAGCATTGTATTACAGACAAAGGAACAAAAACTTCTGCTTCCTCCCCCTTTAAGCAATACGTAGAGATAGGCATTTATTCATCCATTCATGGATTCTATAAATATTTACTGGGAACAATCTGTAGGTCTGGCATTCAGTCCTCCATCCATATGGAATTTATGGTCTAATGGAGACTATGGAGGCAGGACATTATGATGCATCAGGATGAGGGCACCGATGGCAGCAAGCACAGGTGCTCTGTGCACCAGGAGGGACAGCTCGCTGAGATGCGGAAGGTCAGGAAGAGCTCCCTACAGGAGGCGGCATGGGCATTGAGACCATTAAACGAAGTGGGACTGGTACTAAAGTGAGAGAGAGCAAGTGTCTTAGGACCGAAAGAACTCCTTGAAGCCTGGTGTGTAGATCGTTAAGGCAGGGAGAAGTGAGACCGGAAGGTTGAAAGAGAGATGAGCTTTAGCAAGGCCTTACCTGTGTTGTTATTAAAGTTTGAACTTCATCCTGAGGGCAAGGGAAAGCCACCTCAACAGGGGACAATATGATTAGAGAGGTCAAGTATGGAAAGTATTTCGTAGGATGCCCGGCACTTGCTACGTACTCAGTCAGCGGCGGCTCTGATGAAAGTTATCAATACCAGTATCATTATCAGTCTTGGTTTCTCAATATCCTATCGGCTTTGATCTGTGGAGTCATCCTGCTAGTTGCAGTTTGGAGAGTAGACTGAAAGGGACAAGACATTTTATTGGAGCTCTTTGTTCTTAATTTCTTTACTTCTGGAGATCGCTGAGCCCAGTTAGTTCTAGGCTTTCATTCTCAAAGAATCTTTTACAAAATGTTACTTTTATCTATGTATTTATTTATTACTGAAATGGATTTAATGGGAAGAGGGAAGAGGGGACTCTGGGGAAATAGAAAAGGGTAAAACTTGGAGACATGTTATTGAAGAGCTTTGATCATAGAAAATCACGTATCTCACGTGGAAAGCGTTTCACACTGGGCCAGTTAGGTGCACATACTTAATAAATACTTGTTGACTGACATAGTTTTTCTGTTAACTTGAGGAGCCCTCTCACTCTCAAAAGCCTGGATGACTTATTCTTTTCCTATATGAAAATGTCTGCTTTCCCCCCTTTGCTTTGCCGGGTGTGTGTGTGTGTGTGTGTGCACGCACGTGCATATGTGCATGCTTGTGTTTGTGTGAGATGTGGGGGTGCTTAGTAAGTTTATATAACCACGTGGTCGATTCCTTTGGCCTGCCTTCCTGGAGCACTTGAAAAGGCAAGTGCCTTCCCTTTAAATGTTGGACGGAGCACGTTAGCCTACCATTTTGCAAGAGCTTCACGAGTCACATCTCATTGAAGGAAATTCTTCGCTGAGCACTGAGGATTGAACATTTCTCTAGATTATGCAAATATTCACAAAAATATTGTCAATGGAATTGCCGATGATTTTGAAGATAATTTCTCTTTGTGTCGTCAACATCTGCTCAGAAAAATTTGGAGAGCCTGTTTTTCTTTGATGTCCTTAGGCTGCCGTCTTGTCAAAGAGAAGCAGCCCCCAACCTTTCTTCTGTGTGTTAATCTCAGTTCAGAAAGTGTCCAAATGAATACAGATGTGGAGTTTTATATCCTTAGTGGGAAAGATGGACTGTGGAAAATTATCTTAGAAATGGTCATGGGAACCCAGAGAAAGTACCATTTTTAAAGGGACAGGCATTGGCCTTTAGGGGGATAAAGGGCTGGATGATGTAAAAACCTAGCTGTGTTTTAGGCATTTCATCATTCAAGGAAACAGGCAGCTTATTCCCATTTTTGGAAACACTAATACCTGCTGTGCTGAAATTAAACATTGCATGAAACAGGTATTTAGAATGCCCATCAGTAAAAAGATTAAAAACAGTAAATCTCAAGCCCCTGAGGCCTAGACTCAATCTGGCAAGCAGCCTATTCTGCAAAAGACTTCCTCCTTTTGAAGACAGCAAACTTCAGCCTGGCCAGGCAAAGACCAAGCACAAATATGGTGGGGGAATCCTTGATTTTTCTTTCTTGCATGAATGGTACTGATGCCTCAATCCTTTTCTTAGTTAATACGGAATTTAGTCCCAAAGGAAAGAACTTAATTCCCTGAGACAAAAGTGTGAAAAACCTACGGAAAGAAACCACGTGCAAGCAAGAAGCACACCTCTCCAGATGACGTAGGGACAGTCCACATGGAGGCGTCTGAAGGAGCTGGTCTGTCTGGGGGACAGAGCATCTCCACCTGTGAAAGTGTGTGCTTGTGAGATCCCACCACCTTCACTGACTTACCCACAATGAGATGACTGTCCTCCAAATAAGCAACAAAACAAATATGAGTATGTGATTCTGCCTCACACGTCTGAAAATGCACGAGAAAGGCGAACATAATTTAAAGTTGGCGTTACAGAGCGAAGGGTATACAATCTGGAATAGACGATCTTTGTTTTGGGTGCACATTGTCAAGTTATAGTTTATCTTTGACTTTCATGTGTGCTTTCCCTTTTGGGTGCATTTCCATCCAACACTGTTGCAGATGTATATACGTAATATCACCTAGAGAATGATGTACAAGGTGCAATACTCGTACTGTTGGTACAATCCATTTACAATAATAAAAAGTTAAAAAGACAAAATGTAATGATAATAGTAAACAAAAAAAAATCAATGCTTTTCTAGTTTCCTACTTCTAACTTTTCATTCTCTAACACGTCCTCTGGCGCGTATGTGTTAAGCAATGGAGTGCTTTACACCCTTCTCTTTTCACCCCCACTTCCATTTTGTCCCCCTTGTCGCTGTATTCATCTAGGACCTTAACTCCTCCGACACTTCCTCTTGTTTTCATATTTATGATACGTTTTAAAAATTTCATTTTAAACCCTCCATTACTTGATTTCATTTTAAACACTCAAGATTTTGCATTTTTAAATAATCTGCATTATTATTATTATTATTATTATTATTATTATTATTGCCATTAGCTTCTGTTTATTTCTCGGTGTTTGCAGAGTGCTTTTGAAGCACCGCTTTTGTGTCTAGCCTTCGTTCCCTTTTTTCATATTCTCCTTTTCTCCCAGCTTCTACTGCATCAGGCTGTGTCTCTCCTCTTCATTCTTCATCTTCAGTGATGCCTTTTCCTCTGTTCTTTTCATCTGCTTCTTCTTCCTTCCCTCCCTCCCGGGCCGTTGTGTGTGGCATTCCTCCTTTCTGTCGGTTCCTTTCTACTTAGAGCAAGTACACCTGACATTCCCTCTCATTTCATTGGCTCAAGCAAGTCACAGGCCTAAACCTGACCCTAGGTGGGCAGAATTTACTTCTCCCCAGAAAGGTGTTGTAAGTCTCATGGCAATAGATTGGAAATAGAATATTCTTGCAGGGAAATGGGAGTGAATAACTGGAAACAATAATATGATTATGATACCTAATAAATGCTGCTGAATTGAATTATAATGAGAAACACTTAATGACCAATGTATTCTATTGAGAATGTGTACACTCATGAGAGTTTTAAGAATTATTATTTTTTATTTATCTTCCTCTTCAAAATCCTCTACTCACGAGAGGATTTGAAAAACATCCTCAGATTGGGCACTTAGTACTGATTCAACAGGCATGAAATTGATCCTGAAGTGATTAAACAACAAAGGTAATATGACACAGGAAGAAACTATAGGGTTATTTTTTTTTAAGCAGCGGGGAAAGATTTTTGGTGGAGTGCTCACATCAGAAATTGTTCTATTTGCACCCAGATCCAGTGGCGTTTTTTCTTTCTTTTTTAAACATTCTGTTCACTGCAACTAGCGTGGAGGGAAGAAACAGGATGACTCTACAGTGGTCCACCCCTGAAGGATACGAGCCAGTCTTCGCGCAGATCAGTGCAGCAGCTAAACAAAACGCACCGTTACAGCTAAATGTGGTTGCAAAAGACTCAGGACTGGCAAGTCTGCATGTCTCTCACTTACCAGGCAAGGAGCACTTTGCAGCCTAGGCACCTCTCTTCCCAAGCTACGGCCCAGCCTGCAGGTGCGTTCTTGGATCACTCTTTCTCCATGGGGCTGGAGCCCTGTCTAGGTGGGTAGGTGCTCAATAAGTATTTGTCAAATGAGTCCATGACTGTGGAGCAGTTGTCGACAGAGGGGCTGAATATTCTCTGCTGTTAGTGTATCAGTCTTGATAAAAGAAAGTGATGGCTTTAGTTTAAATTCCTGGTGAATGTAGACGAGTATGTGTGATAGTGCAAGAGACCAGAAGTGAGGTGTAAGGCACATAAGCACGGCTTTAACTCACTTCCAAATGCAAGAGAACTTTAGTTCATCCCAGGCCCATAGTGCAGATGGATTTGTATCTTAATTGTATCCTGTTGTCTACGGCCATATCTATAATTACATGATTTAGTGTACTCTGTATATTTCATTGCATAACATGCAATTGGCCATTCTAAATTTTCCCCTTTTTAATTTTAAAATTTTTTTCTGAATTTTAAAAATCTTTTCTGGTATGGCTAAGAAGTTCTAAAATGGATGGAGCTAAACCCACCTTCATCATGTGTCCAGATGGTCAGAGGGGGCCGATCCCAAGGTAAATAACATCCCTCTGGGACTCGACCTGAGCAAGACCTGAGCTCCTTTGGGTCATCCCCATCTACACAAACATCTCGCACACAATAAGCACTCGATAAAAATTTGCTGAATTGATTAAGAAAGTTAGAGACAGGTCATGGCGATCAGAAAGGCTACCTCGCACACCACCCAGAAATCCCAAGACTGATCACCTGCTGAATATGTCTGAACAACTCATTAAAAACCAGGGGAAATGCGGGAGAGCATTTCTTCCCTACCCCATTACTCTGTGGGAAATATAAATGAAATAGATCATTTACATAACGGCATAATGTGCCTAGATATAACAGATTATTTGCATAACTGCATAATGCCACCAATCAGGAAAAAAGCCTTAAATATTTCTGGGATATGAACATACAGAATTATAGAAGGTATGCATATCAACCAATAATCAGAGCCTTGTCTTTTTTGTAACTTGTATCCCAATAGAGAGAAACAAATCCACAAAAATGAATGAATCACCCAGCACCGTGTAATGAAGGGGGCAGCGCTTGTGAGACCCAAAACTGCCTGGTCTGGGTTCAGTTTCCCCAGACCAACGTTCTCTTCCTGCGTCATGAATGATTGATAGGGACCTGTACTGATTGGAATACAAGAGCAAGGCCTTTTGAAAATAATTTTAGAGCGAGTAATGAGGAAGGAAGGACGAGATTGTTCTCTTAGGTATCAAATGCCTTACCTTTCTTGTTAACAGTGATAGCACTTCGAGGCACTAGCAGGATAAGGAAAGAAAAAAAAAAAGCAGTACGGTTTAGTGAGCTTTAATAATCTTTTTTTTTTTCCCATAACCAGAGTAGCTATGCCAGGTTATATATTTACCTTAGTGCAAAAGTTCTTTAGTGTGTACAATTCCGCTGAGTTCATTATATTTTTAATGTATCTCAGACTCATTTCAGATCCTGATTTCCCAGTACAAACTAGAGTAACAAATATATAATTATTCTCATAAATAACTCAGCACCTTATATTTCAAACAAGTTTCCCCACAAGGCACAAGTGCCCTATATTAAAATCTTTTAAGTGTAAGTTGATTAAGGTAAAAATTGGTTGTTATTACCTTATGGACATTTTAGTTTTAGCAGCAATTCAAAGCCAGGTCTATCACAAGTAGATTCGTTGCCGCCCACAGGTATAATCATCAGGAAAATTAATAATCATGTTCAGTGTGACTATAAATCATTGTGGTTTAGGCAATTAATTTCTGTAGGAAAATGAAAGATCTATAAGTATTATTACTGTGCAAACTACATGTTGTGAAAACCTAGGTCCAACACAGTCAAATTGCAAATGCAGGGTTTCTAATTTCAGAGTGTGATAATATGGGGTCATCAGAGGCAGGGAAGCTGATGGCTCTGAATAAATAATGTGGTAATTTTTAGCGGTTTATGGCTGTAGTTTTCAGTGCATACAGTATCCAGCATCTCTCAACCAGATGCGGTGGAAAGCGTTCTTCATTTCTAGTAAAGGTAGAGAAAAAGACTAGACAAAAAGGCACACGGGACATCTGAGCGAGTCCCCGCTCCGGGCGGGACAAGCACCCTCAGAGCCCAGAGCCCGCAGGACCGCGTCCTCGAGACTGCTCTCCTCCTGGTCCGTCGGTGCGGGGCGCGCAGTCCCACCGGGGAAACAAAGGGCTCCTCCAGGAAAGCACCGTAAGCAGCGGCCACACCTACCGCTCCGGGAGTTCTCACGACAGACCCGAGACTCTCCTAGACACTTAGCTTTGCATTTAATTCTCACAACCACTTTATACGGCGTGTGTGATTATCTGCATCAGCGGGTGAAGAAAGAAGCTCCGAACGGCTAAAGAATGTGTTCAAGGTCAAAAAGCCCGGAGCTGGTAGAGTCAGGATTCCCATCCAAGTTGACCGCCGAAGTTCATGCTCTCCTTCTCTGCTTTTATTGTCTGCCTTTTCTTCACTCTTCCTCTCTCCTCTCCTTCGGTCCTCTTTCCCCTTTATGTGTCTCTTATCTGATTTTTTTTTCCAGATTTATTTTTCCTCTATCTTTAGGCTTTTCCCCTGATGTTTCGGGTCCCCTACAGATGCCTACGAGTGTTTCTTAGCCAGTCCGTGGCCCCCGGGCGCAGAAGGCTGCTGGCCCTCCGCGCAGTAGCGGCGTTGGTAGGGATGGGTATTTGAAGGGCGGTTTGTTTCTCTTCATCGTTGCAGGTATTCTCTTTTCCAGCCTGCCTCAGTCTGTATAGTCTTGGTCCCATCCCATCCCAATTTATTACAATTTCTTTTCTAAGAAGTACTAATTTTGTTTTGTGTCCTGCATTTCCCAAGATAGGCTCTGTCCTACCTCGTAGTTTAAAGAAACCATACAGGTAAAATGAGGAAAAAAAGGAAGGAAGGGAGGGAGGAAGGAAGGGAGATTGTGGAATGACTGTTCACATTAAGAAAGACTTGTCGCTTTTCAAAAGATTCATCGCAGGTTTGGTTTTTTTTTTGTTTTGTTTTGTTTTTTAAATAGCAAACTAATTTAAACCGTTGACTACTATTTGATTTGTGCCACTTTTTGGGAAATCACTCATTTGCATAAAGTGAGCCATCTCTGTTATTAGTTCAGCAATACTTCACCTTACAGAACATAATTTATAGTTAACGATGTATTTTTACCAGTCTAATTCATTTGACTCAAAAAAACTACATGGGGTGGTTGGGGAAAAGGTCTTATTTCTGTTTTCACCTGAGGAAGGAATTTAGACCCTGAGGGACTAAGTGATTTGCTTAAGCCACAAACCGAGAGGAGACCTAGGATAGGAACTCACACCCAGGTCTCTGAGTCCAAAGCCATGGCTCTTTCAATTACAAACTAATCAGCCTTCTGCTCCCAGGCTGTTGCAATCGCTCTGGTGAACGCAACCAGAACTCAACCCACTCACTCAATCCGTTGGACACCGTGCGGGCCTTACCTCACCTGATCTCCAGACAGCCTTGACACCCTGGAAATGTCCTTGTGTTTCCAGGGACTCTTCTCTCCTCTTTCTCTTCCTCCTTCTCCTATCATTCTTTCTCACTCTCTTTTAGTGGTTTGTCCTTCTTCTTCACACACTTAAATGTTAATTTGGTTTTGGCCCATTTCTCATTTAAACTCTCCCTGTACCATCTTCCTTCTTCCCAAAGAGTCAACTACGGCTCCGGGCTGACGATGAATGTGTATTCATATCTTCAGCCCAGATTCTGGCCCTTAGCACCATGTCTCTAGTTTCAACTGATAAATTGGTGTATTTGGTGGAATATCACAAAGGCAAGTTACACTCAATTATATCCCAAGTAAACTTAGCTTTCCCACCAAATCAACTTTTCCATTTGCTTCCTACCTACGAATGCCGCCATCCCACAATCCTGACTGGGAACCAACATCCAGCAAAAGTGGGTCACCAAGCTCTGTCGGATCTTCTTTCTAAATATGTCTTGGGTCTCTTCCTCTCTATTTTCTGCCCCCAATCAGGAAAACATACCAGGAGTGTGTGCGAGCTTAAGATCAGTGGGAAAAACAACATCAGCTTGGCTCAAGGTCTTTATCCACCAGGACCCCAAGCCAGCCCCCAAACCCAGCCCCTGTAGTTCACAGCCTCCTACTCTTTTTACCTTTTTTTCCTCCAGCACCTAAACTAAGCATCATATTATATGTATGCATGTATTTACCGTTGAATATCTCCTTCACTTTCAGCTTCAAAACATGAGGGACTTTGTCATCTTCACTGCTGTTTGTCGGGGCTAAGAAGAGCTCCTGCTTCACGGTAAGTGCGAGAGAGCGTATGAGTATCAGTCAGCATCCTTGCAGAAGCAGAAGACACCCTTAAACTGGATATGTTAAGATTTAATAAAGGGACAGTTTACTAAGATGTGGATAAAGTTTAGGAAAAGGAGCAAAAGGTCACATGGGATCTCAGGCTCATAAGAGCTGGGAACATTTACACCTGTTGACCGAGTGGGTAAAGGAGGGGACAGTTACTGGAACAATCGCTGGGAGCTGGAAAGAAAGCTGTGTGAGAGAACGACCTGAGAGGAGCTGTGACCTTCCGTAGAGGGGCACAGCCAAGCTGCACAGGGCACCAATCTAACAGGGAAGGAAGAAAGTTCCTGATTTATCATCTTGCCCTCCAATTTCCTGCTCATGCCCCTATTGTCCTAACCCAGCTGACAGCTGGAAAGCAAGGGAACACATGAATGCGGTTCACGGTTCCCAGTACACGGTAGTGGGAGAAGGGTGGAGAGAGACACAAGGAAGATCTCAGCATATGTGTTCCAAAGCGAGTGAATGAGAAACGGGGGAATGAATGATAATCTTTATTCTAATACATATAAAAGTAGTACGCCACTCAAAACGGCATCAGTTTGACTTCAGTGAACACAAAATTGCTTTCGATGCACCTCTCCCTGCGCGGATACACCCCGGCTGAGAACCACTACTACCCACCGAGGCCAGGGCATCTTTCTAAAGTTCTTATCTGATCACATCAGTGTCCTTTTTAAACTGGCCACAGCTCCTCTTAGCCTCCAGGCTCTTTGCCTGGCATACCAAGTCCATCGTGACTCGCCCCGTCCCTTTGCTGGGCTTATCCTCTCTTGCCCAGGGCACCTTGCCGCTACTCACCCAGTGCATTTAGAGAAAGGACTGCACCTAGTCTTTCATGCTACCATGTCTTCGCTCATGTTCCTTCTTCTGCCTCGAGTCTTTTTCACCCTAATCTCCTTTCCAGCTTGCATACACCTTCCCGGGGCTAAATCATGCTTTTCTTCAAGAATGTCTTGTGTATAATGTCTCTGATGCTTTCTATGGCACTCTCTCCCCCTCTGCATGATTTTCTCTCTTTACATACCTCACTTCCTTCCAAAGAGATTCAAGGTAGGGAGCTTACACAGACCTCCTTCATTTGGACTCTCATGACATTTTGAAATGTCTTTACTTACACTTTCATCCTTGTATTATATTATTTAAATTTCTGTTACAAGATTATCCTTGAGAGCAAAGACCCCGGATTTATTTACAACGAAACTCCCAACATCTAGAAAACACACAGCACAGAGTACTTAGTACTTACATAATTGTATAATGAATGAATGAGTTAAAAAAGGACCCTAAAGTACCGAACCATCCAGTATGACTCCAACTCACGGGGTTCTGAAGTTTTAGAATCCAAGGAATAAAGCAGAATTGATTTTTGTAATTGTAAAAGTGGAAACCGAAGCAGCTCTTTGGATTCTTAGGTACAAATAAATGGATAAGCAAATCATCCTTTGATGTTCATTCATTAGCTGAAAATATGAGTAGTCCAAGGAAGCTAAAACACTTACAGAAGTAAATGAACAAATGGAAGGTGTAGATCTTAAAATAGCACCAAGGCATATCTCCTTTCACATATTAAACACTCTGTCAATTATAAAGCACTATACAAATATTAATGACTTATCATCATTATAATTTGTCATCATCACCCGGTAAGAGAAACACGTTTTCTGTAAAGTGTTAAATATTTGCAGTGATAGAATAAAATATGTCCACTCTTCCTGCCTGGCCTTTGTGTCTTTCCTCTGTAACTTCACCATTTCATAGACTGGTTCTCCTTTTGGAGACTAGATAAACCCCTGAGATGGGAAGGGAGTGGGGGAGAAGAAATAATTTAGTGAGCTTAGAGGAACTTTGGAGGGCAGTAGTGGGTATTTTACAAAGTTGGGAGCAGCTCAGGTCTCCTCTGGCATACTTTTCCTTCACTATTTTTCTTCTTCACGTTTCTTTTGAGATAAAATATACGTGCATTGGAATTCACAGATCTTAAGTGTACAATTCTACAAATCCTGACAAATATATATACACATGCTACAAACATCCTTATCAGGAAATAGAGCATTTTCAACACTCCAGAAATTTCCCTTGTGTTTTCTTCTGATCAATCCTCATCCCTATGGGCAACCACAGTGCTGATTTCTAATACCATAGATTAGTTTGGTCTATTCCTGCCCTTCCTATAAATGGAACTGTATGGTAGGTATTCATTTGTGTCTAACGGTGCATCAACATAATGGTTATGTGATTCCTCCATATCATTGTATGTTGCTAGTTTGTTCCTTTAATTACTGCACGCTATTACAATGTGTGAATATACCACAATCTCTTTATCTGTTCTCCTAGGCGATGGCATGTGGGTTGCTTACCATTTTCAGTTATTATGAATAAAGCAGCTGTAAACATTCATGTATAAGACTTCTTGCAAACATATGCATTTATTTCTCTCTGGTAGATCTCGAAGAGTGGGATTGCTGGGTAGGCGTATGCTTAACTTCATCAGAACTCCTAAACGTTTTCCCAGAATTATTGTGCCATTTTATGCTCTCATCGGCAATATATGAGAATTCCAGTTACACCACATTCTTGCCAATTTAGTGTTATCAGTCTTTTTAATTGTGGCCGTTGTGGTGGATGAGGAGAGGAACCTCACCAAGACTTACTGTGCGTTTCTTTGACGGTTAGTGAGTGACGCGGGCACCTTTTCATGGCTTACTGAATTTTTGTGATGTGTCTGTTCAAGTCCTTCCTCTTTTTTTAAATTGAACGGTTTGTCTTATTACTGAGTTGTAAGAATTCTTTATATACGCTGGATACATGTCCTTTGCAAGACACACACACACAACCGGTATGGGGAAAATGAGAAAATACAGAAAAGATAATTGTCTTAACAGTGCTTTTAATGATTTTTGATGAAGTTTTATTTAGGATTTTTTTCTTTTACGATTAGTGCTTTTGGCATCCTCTTGAAAAATTATTTTCTGGATATGAATGTCCTTTTCTTCTAGAAAGTATATAGTTTTAGCCTTCATGGTAGATCTATGATCTATGTCATATTACTATTTGCGTGTGGTGTGAAGGAGTGGCCGATGTTCGTTTTATTTTTTCATGTGGCTATCCAAGTGTTCCAGCATCAATTTCTGCAAAGGCTTTTTCCCTGCCATGGACCTGCCTTAGCACCTTTGTCAAAACCCGATTGACCAGGTGTGTATGGGTCTATTTCGGGGCCTCTATTCTGCTGCATTGACCTATGTGTCCATCCTTTCATCAATACCACGCTGTCTTGATTGCTGTGGCTTTAGAGAAAATCTTTAAATCAGGAGATAAGTGGAGTCCTTCAACTTTACTCTCCTTTTCCAGGATTGCTTTGTCTTTTCTAGGTTCTATCATCAGGGAAGTTTTAGAATCAACTTGTCAATTTCTGGAAAAAAGCCAATGAAAACCTACCTAATTGACCATGATTTCATTGAGTCCCTAAGTGGGTTTGGGATGAATTGACATCCAAATAATATTCATATTCAATATCCTAATATTGTTAGTATTAATAATAATACTGAATTTTTAAATCCAAGACTGTTGTCTTAGCTCAGGCTGACGTAACAAAACATCACAGACAGGGTGGCTTAAACAATAGAAATGTATTTTCTCCCAGCTCTGGAGGCCGGGAAGTCCGAGATCAAGGTGTCGGCTGAAGTCTGTCTTCCTTGCTTGCCTACAGCCATTGTGGCCATGTTGTCACATGGCAGAGAGAGAACTCTGGTATCTCCTATTTCTCTTCTGAGGCACCAACCCAATCAGATTAGGGCCCCACCCTTATGACTTCATTTAACCCTAATTACCTCCTCCAGGCCCGATTTCCAAATACAGTCACGTTGCATGTTAGGGCTTCAGCATGTGAATGTAGGGAGGAGACAATTCAGCCCATAGCAACTATGTTATATCTCTTCATTTATTTAGGCCTTTTTTAGTTTCACTCAACAATATTTTATAATTTTCAATATAGTGGTCTTGCACATCTTTTGTTAAATATATTCCTAAGTATTTTGGGTTTTAATGTTATTTTAAATGTAATTTTAAATTTGATTTTTTGGTTTTTTGCTTCTAGTACATATATAAATACAGTTGATTTTCATATATTCCTTCTTTTAAGGGACATTTTTGAAGGAAGACTTGGCTGTGAAAATTTGACTTAGAAGAACTTGGGAATGTCTAGTAAATGAGACAGAAGCATTCCTTTTCACAGCGATCTCTTTAGAATTAGGCTGAGGTAGCCACACAGTTCTTAACTTACAAATCCCAGGTGCAAGGGGCAAACACCACCTTCTCGTGGTGAAGTAGCCATTCTTCACTTTCTCCTGAGGAGCCAGTAGCACCTCTGAGAGATCCTTTCAGGATGGCTCCCATCCGGGATCCTGTTTCCCACACAAGGACAACAAGAAGGCTGTGTTTTCATCAGTCAAATGTCACTGTCCATGTGGGCAGCTGTCCAGTCCTGTGGTCTAGCTCCTTGACCAAAGACGCCACTGTGGTGTCACGTATCTTGTGACAGATTCCGGTTTTAGGCAGTAGAAAGCATACTGAATGTAAGAAAACTTTTCTAGGACCTGTCTACAAATTTTAAGTTTCTGGATAGCCAGGGCATGCAGCTGTATTTGTCTGTTTAATTTTTTAAATGGGTTAAATGGAGATTGGATAAATAATGAACCACAATGGGAGAAAATCTAAAAAGAAACCAACAACTCTTTATGGAAAACTGAACTCTGTGGTCATGGTATTTCTGATATTCTCACCTTGAACACAATGTTAGAGAAGTCCCTTCTAGAAGAAAACAATTGTTTATAGGTTGTGTATGCCTCAAAGACACTTACTCGGACCCTCAAAAACCTTTTTCTTTATTTCTTTATTTTTATTGCGGTGGGGGAGGGACATAAACCTTTCAGTGAGAAAGTAAAATTGTTTATTCCAAACAAGCTTGAATTTTTGCCACTCTCTTCTCTGAAAGGTAATTAGGTACTTACGCTGCAGAGGACGACCAAAGTTAGGAGCAATCAGGGCTTTCCTAAACGAAGTCCTACACCTTCTGGGGAGATATTGAACAGAAGCCCGGAAAATTCAGCCCCTCAGATTCTCATCCATTTGATACAGAGCCAACTTTTCTATTTAGGTGAACTCACCTCATGTCTTCAAATACGGTGCCCCACTAAATACTAAAGAAGACGCTGATTCTCCACAGTATATTTGTACGATGTGATTCTTACTGTCATAAAATAACTGCAAGGATACACCACAGAGAATTTATTATAATCTTCTGTGAAGTAATACTCGGCGATTCACTTTTCATTCTCAGAGTTTGTACTGTTGCTAGATACCTCGGTAAAGACCGAATTGCAGTAGGCCATCCATTCAGTCTGGTGATGTTTATTTAGCCTCTTTTAGTTTATCCTCTGGAGAAGCTTTTGATTCCAAAGAGACAGGGGGCATAAACCCATCAGCAGGGATTTAGGACAAATTAGGTTTAATAGCCACAGAGTTGAAATTTTGCCACTGTACTTTTTAAATATCCATTCCAATTTGTTAAAACAGCATAGATTAGTTTGAGGATGATTTCAGACTCCCCTGTCGAGAGTTTTACATATGTAAAATCTCTTTAAGGTCAGAAGTTAAGTGTGCATAGTTACAAAGGGCCTTTAACCTCATAGGATAATAATACAATTTTATGGACGAGGTTAAGAATTCTTCTCCCAGTTATTAAGGCTAAAGAATGAACCTTGGACCCAAGGAAAACATGCCTAAAGAGTGAGAAACGTGGCTACTGTTCATATCCCAACAGCAGAGCTGCCACAGGGAAGGCAGAAGATAAAAGTAAGAAAAAGAAAACAAAAAGGCTTCCAACAGACAATTCACACATGTCACAAAAATCCACCCTCCTGTGTCTGAAGTCACACATATGTCTCTGTATTTCTATATTTAGGCTTATCTTTGCAATATCTTTGATTGCAGAAGCTACAGAGCTTTTTATTCAAATGGACATTTGCACACGATATGTTTCCATTTGCAACACACATCATTTCAAATCATCCAGATGCCATGAGCTCTTGCTTAGTCCACTAATTTATGTGACTTTGGAATTGTCAGATTAAAGCCTAATTTGACGACCAAATTTCCTTGTAAATGTAATTAGAAAGACAAGGCATGAGGCAACCATACGGCAGCTCTAGCTGAGTTAAAAGTATCTACACATCCTAAAACTTTGACTCCTTTTTATTTGAATCACCCATGTCTTATTTTAGATATGTATTTCACTGCCATCGACAATAGATTTATTTTCATGTTGCGCCACACTGTCTTAAAAGATAATGTCAAATCTATGTGGCTTTTATCAAGGTTTTATGAAGAATGCCACGTGACCTCTGCAGATGGAAGAAAGCCACACAAGCATTTGCAAACTGGGTAAATATTCTGTGCTTGAGTTTGTATGTGAGGGAAAGTACCACTAGCTGATTTAGCGCGTATATCTCTATATCCAAGAGGCGAATCTCAAAAGGAGTTAATTTCTCTCCTATGTGAAGAGTAAAATAAGCTTTCATGATGGGTGAGGTGACCCTCGTCCAAATGGGGGTTTAGGGACCCAGACTCCTTTCATCTTGTGGCTGTACAATCCTCAGCCTGTGACTGTTGAGGACGCCATCTTCACATGCATCAAGCTGGTGAATGTCGCGAGAATATGACGGATAGCAAGTGAGAGTTTTTTACAGGCCAGGCTGGGAGCTGGCATGTGTCGCTTCTCACATTTCATTGGCTGGAAGTCAATCACGTGGGCTCATGTAACTGCAAGGGTGGATGGGTAATGTCATTTGGCTTTGTCCCCTGGAGAACAAGGACATCTTAATCACTAAAAATAGCTGTGCTTATTTTTTTGTTGTATCAAAGTAAATAACTGAAATTTTTTCATGAAAGATCTTTAATAGAAAATCTAAGGATGAATATTTTTTTATAATTTGCGGGCACCCCAGAAATTTAGAGCTAAGATGATAACGTTATATTTTCTGTCTCTCAGAAGGAATGTTCCTTAAAGAAGTGGCGTGGCATGGTAGAAAAAGCAACAGACCCAGATTCATAAAATCTGAAATTGTTTTTTCCCATCTGCTACTAATTACTTGAGTGACCTTAGGCAAGTCACTTTCTGGGCTTCATTTTTTCTCATTGGTAAGATTAGACATTAAGTTAAATGATTGATTGGGTTCCATTCAAATGCTAACAGTTTGTGATTCACTGACCTTGTTTTGTTTTCTTATGTTGTGTTGGTATATCTACAATAAGGGGAATGCTAAATGAATATTTAGCATGTTACTTATACTGTAGAGTGGAACAATTATTTTATCTTTAATTTATAGGGCTTATGTGAGCATTTGATAAAAGTTTTTGCCTTTCCCTTTCTGTACACCAAAGCTTTTAAAGATTTACCCTTTTTCAAGTTTCTCACTGCCTATTTTTTGTGGAACAAAGGTTAACAAAGATACCACTTTTACAGATAGCTACTCATTAAATCATTACAATCTTAGGTTTGCAGGATAAACTGGGTCATGAAGCTTACTGGCTGTCATCTGTGAGGACAGTGAGTGAGGAATTGAACTTAGGTTTTTTTCAATCCCCAGCTGTTAAATTGCGTCTAGACAATAGAAGGGATATTGTTTAACGTTAAAATGTTTCCCAAAGGTCTTTGCGCTCCCTATATCCAAAATCATCATAGAAAACAGATTTTTCACAGTAAGATTTTTACTCTTTTCCCTAATTTCTCATTTCCTTTACTTCCATGGGGATAGATGCGTGTGCGTGCGCGTCTGTGCGCACGTGCACGCATGTGTATTTAACATAATGCACATGCTTTCCCATTTTCTTCACTCCTGAGCATATTTTTGCTGTCCTGATATTCTCAATAAGGAAATGGATGAGATTTTTTTTCAGCTTAATTCTTCCAGACCTTTCTTATCCTGCCCAATGTTTTACAAAAGCCTATCTTCTCATTTTAATAAATTTACGTAGGATAAGATCTGGAAAGTCTCCCACTGAATGGCAGAAGATGATATGCCAGTGGGCTTCATTTTCTTGGATCGGAGCACGTAATTGTGGCCCATGGATCTTATAGCATTTTCTTTTTTTGCTAGTGGGGAGAAAACAAAAAGAATGCGAAACAACACGGCACAAATGTTTAAGGACCTGTTTCTTTTTGCAGGATTAGTATCATAATAAAAGGCCAGGGCCTCACTCTTCTCAATCCTCCTAGAGTAGATATTTCTTTAATTCCCGCTGGGCTCAAGGGAATAAGGATCTGGGCAAATACCTGGTTTCACATTATCTGTTTTCATCACAAAACTTCAAGACACTTTACCAACACAGATTCATTCCCATCACACTTACGAGAAGTAATATTGTCCTCATTTTGCTGATGGGAAAAGTGGCGCACCGAGGGTATAAGGAAGAGACTCAGAGCATGTGGCGAAGCAGACAATCGTACCCAGGGCTCTGGAGAGCCAGGCCTCTGCTCTAACAGCTACACAAGACTTCTTCTGAGGATGTGGCTCACATTTAAAAAAAAAAAAAGAGCCTTATTTTATTTTTAAGGCACAGAGAAACTGCTGAAGAGACAGAGGGATGAAAAAATTTAATAACTCTTACTTAGAAGGTTGAATGATGCATATTGTTAGAACTTGGAAAATATCACCCACCTGGACCAATCCAAGGCACTGAAAAGCTGTGAAACTATTAACAAACAGCAAAATAGGAAATGAAAAATATTCATAGGGGTTTTTAAAAATAGAAATGTCTTGGGCTAAACACTAAATTTGAAAATGAAACTATCCCAGCTTCTTTTAAATACACAACTTCATTACTGATTCTCGCCAATGAAAACATATTTGGATGCTTTCAACTAGACACATTCTCGTGCGTCTGTCTCGCCATCAGCACATTCTCAGTGTGATCTTTGTCATCTGATACTTTCATTTGGACAAGATAGGCTTGTGTATTAAGCAAAAACCAAAATATGCCAAATGTGATGAACTGGTTCAGTTTTGAAAACATCAGCTTAGGTAAGCTTTTCAACAATAAGACATTAATAATCTTCTGCAGATGATATGAAGCAACTTTTAATGATTGATTAATAGCTCTCTGATGCAAACGGTGATAACAATGAACGTACACGTTCGTTGTCGAGTAGGCAGATAGATCGTGATTCAAATAAAAATTAACCCATAATGAATAAACAAGCACATGCTAACGTCAAATATTTGTGCCTCCAGCTCTTAAAGCTAGTGAACATATATAAAGCCTGTCCGTATTTTTAATTTTACTAGAGAACAAACGCTCGTAAAGTGAGAGAAGGAGGATGGAAGGGTAGCTTTGTCGGGAAAGGATGTGCTTTTAAAAACTTGCCCAATAAAATCATGCAAATAAGCAGATTTTCATAAGCCCTAGCTGGAAAAAAAAAAAAAAAAACCAAACCATTTCTGGACTTACAGGGAAATCAGGCAATCCACCCAAAAGAGATGTTCCACTTTGCTTCTCTTACTTTTTTTCTCATTCAAGAGTCTGTGTTGACAGAGCGTCTCTGACTCAGTCTCCTGTGGGGCTGGTGTTTGTACTCCTTTATGGCGAGAGCACTTGGAGGAAGTGATGGTTGGGCCTGGTGACCAGAAGGAAGCGTGGGGTGGTGAGGCCCACGCAAACGTGGGCGGGGGGAGAGCGGTAAGGGGAGCGCAGTAAGACTTGAAGGATGTTTATGGAATTTTTCAAATCCATTTGGAAGGAGAGGATACAGAACCCAGCTGTTGGAAGGATGTATAGAATTGTAAACCTTTTAGCAATTGTGTCACTGCCAAATTGTATTTTCTCTTTGATTTACTCAGCTAAGCCCTACACAGTCCAGAGGAACGCAATATGTAACAATGATAAAAATGATGGGAATTGCAAGTTGGCAAAGATTTGTATTGTGGTTTTTATAGAGCAGTGGTTCTCAAAGTGTGGTCCCTGGATTAACAGAATCTGCCCCTGGGAACATATTAGAAATACAGTTCCTGGGCCCCACCCCAGACCTACTGAATATAGGTGTGGAGCCCAGCAAGATATATTTTAACAAGCTTTCCGGATGATTCTGATCCATGTTGAAGTTTGAGAATCGGTGTTACAAGAACCAAACAGGACTCCTGGGGCAACCGTGAACCTTATGGGAGGGTCAAACCAAATGGGATCTTCTTCAGAAGGTTTGAGTCTTGGGGCTGACGAGAAGGTTCTATACCTTCATCAGGAAGGACTCAGGAAGGGTCTTAGAACCAAGTACACGAATCCTAAAAGATCTTTAAATCAAATAACAATTTGTATTTTCAGGTCTTGCTTTTTCCACCTCGAAATTTTCCTCAGTGTACACTCTGGGTTAAGTGGTGGTGAGCCGGGAGCAGCCCTAGCCAACTTCCCAGAATATCCTGTAGAGAAACAACAAACAGGGTCTCTTGCAACTTTTTTCTTGTCAAGGCAATAATGTAAATTCCTCAACCCAAATTCCTCTCAAGTATCTTTCTAGCTGTTACTGAAATTAGAATTACAAACATGGATTGGATTCCTGTTACACCGTAGTGGGCTCACTGAACATGTTTGGGTTAGATAGAGGGAGGTTTAGCAAATCAGATTTTATACACTATCAACCCTTAAAATATTAGACTATCAAAACCAATGTGAAATCTGTGTATTGTAAAAATAGAGAATTTGTGATGTAAATTTAAAATTACCCTAAAAGTAATAAGCAAATAGTGTGTCTCTCTCCCCGCCAGTATATTCTCAGTGTTATCTTTGTCACTTGCACAGAAAGATGCAGAGAAGAGGGATAAATATGACAGCATAAGGGTGACACAGAGTGTGCTGGACAGCCTGAGAGGAGCGGGATCTAGAGTCGCTGTCATGTCAGACATCAGCCTGTGGAGTGACGGACCGATGGTGCCTTGGGAGGGGGCAGTGTGGCGGGGCAGGAGAGGCACTGGGAATCGGAAGAGGCATTACCAACTGGCATAACCATTTTCGTGAATACATGTTGTGTCATGACACAAATTCGAAAGGAAGAAAATAGGTACATTAAAGAAAAATACTGTGGTACAAAAACAAACAAACAAACAACTCTATTAATATTGAAATTTCAACCCCCTAGTCCTCTCTGTGGTATCTCTTGTGGGGGGGTGGTCTAAGGGTGGGTTGGATGGTCTTCACACTTGTTCGGCAAGGTGTTTTCTCTTATCATAGTATTAGATAGTATAGTATTAGTATTATAGTATTAGATAGATATACATTGTATTAGAAATATCTGTTTATTTTCCTTTGTCTTCCACTGGACTATAGACTCCTTGAGCACAAGCCTCACTATTTCTCTCCCCTTTCCTTCCCTTCCTTTTGTTATTGCCCTACCATCTATTGTGTCTAGCATCTATTGTGTCTGGTACAGAGTAGGTAATCAATACATGTTTTTGAATGAATAAATGAATGAATGAGCAAACAATTATAAACTGACTAGGTCTGGTTGCTAAGAGCTGGTTGGCAATAGACAGAAAAGAGATGCTTCTGGTCCCATCACAGGTCAGTCTGGCTCTAGGTTCTAGATGCAACTGTGAAGAAAAGGTATCTCTGTGAAAGAGAGAGACCAGTTATAGAAACTGAGAAGAGAATTAGTTCTCGTAGGAGCTCAGTTCCAGAAATGGCATCTTGTTTGGTGTGTCGGGACATGTCAGAAAGGAGTGGGGCTCAGCTCCCACAAACATGGGACCTGGTGGGAGGAGGCAAAGGTCAAAACACAAAAAACAAAAGCAAAAAGCTTCTCTTTTTCTCTTTTTCTCAGGTACCTGGTGGAGTTTGTAGAAAAGCTAGGTTTAAGGAAGGAATGGTTTAGCAGAGTCACGAAGAAAATTGGGGAAAGATGTCCTCAGTCCATTGACGGACTAGACTCAGAGGGACAGTCATGAGGAATCTAGAACAGAGAGCCTTTAAAAAAAAACCAAAAAACATTTCCGTTGAAGCTGAGTCTGTGCTAGTCAGCTGTTATTCACCTGAATAACACTGGTTCTTTAAGAAGTAATCCTATTTATAACATATTTTATTATATTACAAATGACTGGCCTAAGTATTAACATTGGCTTTAAATAGGAGTGACTTGAATATCATAGGAAATTATTGAGTGCTTGATGAAAGAATAAATGAATCACAGCAAAGGCTATGTGTCATAAGTCGTTAGGAAGAGCCCAATAATCTTAGGGTGGGAGCCTATTTTATCACCAGTCAGTGGCCCTAAATGTCCCAGGTGACTAAGCGGGAGAAAACAAAACACTAAAGCAGGGGGCTTTTGATTAGTACAAGGAAGCACTTCTTTAGCCCCAAGTTTGATAAGATGTGGAAACTGGCTACTAAGAGATGATGCTTACCATCTACAAATATTTTAAAGAAAAGACCTCATCAATTCTGAAGAGTGTTTTTATCTTCTTAGCCTGGAGGCAGGGCTTGGGTGCACTCCATCTAGAATCCAGACAGCTTCTCAAGACCTGTCAGAGCGCTCTGTGATTCATTCCATGGGTTTTTTTTTTTTTTTCTCCCTCACCTCCTTCCCCACAGCTTCACCTTTACTTCTTGCTCTTTCTCTTCCTTCCTTCTCAATATTGGCCATATCTCTGACCTTCCTGTTTCTTTCACTTCAGTCCTCTTTCCCGTGTCTCAAGACTCTTCTTTGGCAGCTGTTTTGGGGGATGTGGCAACTGGGCTCATCGTGTTCCAAGACCAGCCCCCACCTCAGCTCACCCACGGAGCTTGAGAAATGTGTTTCTAACCACCTGCTTAGCCTGGGACTGGAGGACAATCCTGGATTTGGCTTTGGATCTGGGGTGCACCCCAGAGGGAATTGGCAACAGAGGAGGCAGCCTGCTCTAACCAGCTAGGGAAGGCCACACCCAACATGGCGACCGCCCTAGAAGGGGACACTTACCAACTCAGACAATCACTGGAGACAAAAGAGCTGCTTCTGCTGTTTGCGTGCGTAAGTATAACTCCCACGGCTGAGCGATGGAAACCACGGAGTACCTGGGCAGCAGGGGATGCTGATTTCCGTGTTTGTTCATCTTCCCTGGGCCGCTTCTGCTCTCACTCTCCTCTCTTAAGAATCCAGTGCCAAGAATGTAAATTGTGGCAGCCACTATGGAAGACAGTGGAGGACCCTATGCAGGTTCCTCAAAAGATTAAAGATAGAACTCCCACACGATTTAGCAATCCCACTCTGGTTATATTGGAAAGAAAGGAATCACTACCTTGAAGAGATGTCTGCACTCCCATGTTTATTGCAGCATTATTTACAGTAGCCAACACATGGAAACAACCTAAGTGTCCATCGACAGATGAATGGATAAAGAAATTGTGATATATATTATACAGTAGAATATTATTCAGTCACAAGAAAGAAAGAAATTTTGCCATTTGCAATAAGACAGGTGAATCTTGAGGGCATTTTGCTAAGTGAAATAAACCAGACAGAGAAAGAGAAACACTGCATGATTTCACTTGTATGTGGAGTCGAAAAAAAACCCTGAACTCATAGAAACGAAGAGTAGATTGGTGGTGGCCAGAGGTGTGAGGGTGGGGGAAATGGAGAGATGTTAGTCAAAGAGTACAAATGTCCAGTTATAATTAGGTTCTGAGGTTCTTAACATAGCACGATGACTATCGTTAACAATAGTGTGTTCTATGCTTCCAAGTTGCTAAGAAAGTGACTCTTCAGGGGCATCTGTGTGCCTCAGTTGGCTAAGCTTCTGACTCTTGATTTTAGCTAGGGTCATGATCTCCAGGTCCAGGGATGAAGCCCCACATTGGGCTCTGGGCTCAGTGGGAAGTCTGCTTGGCATTCTCTTTCCCTCTCCTTCTACCCCTCCCTCACCTCCCGCCCTCTCTAAAATAAATAAAATCTTTTTTTAAAAAGATTTTAAAAAAGATTTTATTTATTTATTTGTCAGAGAGAGAGAGAGAGCCCAAGCAGGGGAAGCTGCAGGCAGAGAGAGAAGCAGTCTCCCCACTGGGCAAGGAGCCCGATGCAGGACTCGACCCCAGGACCCTGGGATCATGACCTGAGCTGAAGGCAGCTGCCTAACCGACTGAGCCACCCAAGCATTCCTAAATAAATAAACTCTTAAAAAAAACAAAAACAAAAAAGTAACTCTTCAAAGTTGCTACCACACACACACACAGAGGTAACTAAGTGAGGTGACAGATGTGTTAACTAATCTTTTTGTGGTAATCATTTTGCACATACAGATATGTATCAAATCATGTTGTATACCCTAAGCTTACCTAATGTTATGTGTCAATCATATCTCAGTAAATCTTGGTGGGGGGTAGAATTCAATGCCTTCCTGTTGCCTTGGGCGCATCAGACCTACTTTCGTCCCCATCACTTTGGCTTTTCCTCTTGGGACGGCACCTTGTGCCCTGGACACCTCCAACGTCGCACCGTCACTCCCCCCGTGCTGTCCTCTGGTCTCACAGGTCATATGTCCTCACTCCACGGGGCCTGCTTCTCAGGCGAATTTCTTTGAGAGTCTTTTATTTTTGAACATTTTATTTTTGCGTTCCCTACACTATCTGGAACCTGGACACAGAAGTCCCCCAGTAAGCGTGTTTGTTAAATGTGAGTTTATTGAAATTACATTGTGGTCCTATCCCCAGCTTTCGTCTCCTCCCTCATTCTTTGTGAGACACACTGGGAAAGGAACTGGTTCTAGAGTCAGGACACGGGGGTGGCCCCGGCCCCACACCTCATTTCCTGTGAACCCTTGGGCAAGTTGCTTCACCTTTCTGAATCTGGTCTCCGACTACAACACAAGAATCGCAGCCATTTTATGTCTCATAATATTGTTAGGATTAAGTGAGAGAATGTGGCTGAAAGGGTTTTATGAATTAGAAAATGCTCTATATTTAGAGCACTTCTTATGGCAAAATCTGAGTTAATGACCGACAATCGCTTAAAATATTACTTTTCTCAGATAACTTGCATGCTTGCATTATGAGAGAGGACATCATTTTAAAAATCTAATTCCATGCAGCGAGGAATTATTCAATGTCTATTATGTGTCTAGCAATTTCGTACACACTGTGGAGGTTTTAAAAGAGGTGTAAGAAATGAATACTTTCTGAGAAATTACGACATAATTAGAGGGTACACGGGACTCTGAGGAGCTGCCTTCTTGGGGTTTAATACTTGGTCCTAAGACTTTGGAACTAGACTTCTCAGACCAGTAAAAATACAAAAGAAAACGAATTGGGGGACCAACAGAGAGCCACCACATTTTAACTTGTCTCATCTATTCAATAGTTTTACAGTTATATTTGGACCTTGTATACAACAGCATGAAAAACTATAACATCAGGAAAAATCTGGAAGAAGCTAAAACGTGCCTCATTTGAGCTTTATGAAAAACACAAGATGTGATTGGATCTTTCTCGCTTTGCCTGGAGCCACTCTGCGTGTGGTTGCAGAGCAGGAACCGGGGCTCCCTGCTGACGGACAGGGCCGCTGGCTGGGAGTCGGCCCCCTTGCTCAGATACAGATTGTCTTTCATGAAGCCTGTGGGAGACAGCACAAGGCCTTGGACTCCTCTAGCTCCCTCACCCTTTGTAAACCAGAGGGTGGAACCAGAATCTCTTTGGAGCTAGTGGCTATGGTAGCCACCAGATGCCTATGGCCATTTGCATTTAAATTAAATACAATTAAACATGTAATCCCTTAGTTGCTCTAGTCACATTTCAAATACCTGCTAGCCACCTGTGGCACACGGTGATAGTAGCAGACAGCGCAGACTGAGGCCACGGCCAGCACTGCAGAGTTCCATCAGACAGTGCTAGACCACATGACCCTCCAAATTTTCTTAATTGAAAAATTCCAGGATTTTTGTGATTATATGTAGGTTACACGCTTAGCTTCTGAGTCACACTGTGGCGTGACCCCTAGTGAAGTTTTTCAATTGCCTCTTAAATTTGAATCGTGATGATAATTCTTATTGAGTTCTGATGGATGACAAAGATACCAATTACTGCCTAAGAAGTATTATGATTTTACTGTAAATGCTATGTAGTTTGGTTAAACCAAAATCTCATATTCAACCTTCTGTATCTTTCTGAAAGGTTTCCCTCCATTTGAATACCTACTTTTTCTAATCATACCAGGTATTGCTTGCTTTACTTTCTCTCTTTCTCTTTCTCTTTTCTTTTCTTTTCTTTTCTTTCTTTCTTTCTTCTTTCTTTCTTTCTTCTTCCTTTCTTCCTTTCTTTTTTTTGGTCAGATTAATCTCTCTTAACATTTTCACAATCTTATGGGAAAAACTAATCTAAATGATAAGTAGGTTCTTTTTGCTTCTTCAATCTACCATAAAATTGCCAATGTGTTGTTAAAACCACTATTTTTATAGAACTTGTGTAAACACTGTTTTGGACTCCATCTGTTGAATCGGTCCCAGCCGCTAACAAGTATTGTTGGGAGATGTGCCGTCATCGGTGATGTGGCCGGGGTACAAACCGAGATGGCTTGGCAACATGCAGGGCCACATAAATTAAGCCATTGTTGTCGCCGTTAAAGGAAAGCACCAACGCCATTTCAACTCTGCGCAAAGTGGACGATGGGGGGAAAGGACCCAGCATTTGCTCTCTGAATCTGAAAGAACAAAATCATAAAAATACTAAAGTGATATTAAAACAAAATAAGAGGAAGAAGTATGAGAGGGGGAGAAAGAGAACTCAGGGGTCCCTAAAAATGACCCAAGAAACTCTACTACGGAAATAAATGACAGTTTCTGAACATCAACACCGATCCACTCAGTATTCTTCCTTAAGCCCGACCTCTCTGCGAGCAAGCAGGAGTTAGCCCGGAGGAGCCGGCGCCATTTTCTCGCACAGGCCGCAGTAAGCAGGACGAAACAAGGACGGTCTGAATATACCCGGTGTGGTAAACACTCGGCGGCACTCGCCAACAGAACTGGCAAGAATGTGCAGTGGACACCTGTGACATAATCCATCCCAGCTTCACAAACTCACGCGCTCTGACCTCCACGCCTGTTCGGCCTCTGCTTCTTGTCAGTGAGGCGCTCTCGCCCGTGTCCCGTATCGCCCCTGCGCCTGGCTCAGAGCAGAGAAAGTCTGCCCCTGCAGTGGGCTTGTGTCAACATTTTTATTGCAGATTCCCATTTTCTGATCATTAAAAAGCTTTCGGCACAGAAGTAGCTTTGCGAGAGTTCAAGCTTTGAAAGGATTCATTTAATGGCTTAAAAATAACACTTGGGCCACACCCATAATTTAAAATGGTCTAGCTGGCTTTGTGGCCTGGGTTTTTTCAAAATGCGTAAACTTAAAATATGAAGGGACTCAGGGCTTGGAGCAGTTCCAAAGATTGGTTTTTAGTGTTTGGTGAGCTGGAATGAGGTTCCTTAATGGTGAGCTTTACTTGCAGAAATGAAATTGGAGGATCAATTTAGCTGGAATGTTGTCTAGCTTCAGCTGAAAGTGGTCTCTCAAGCCATTTCTCACAGGGTTATGAGGGAAGAAGGGTTGGGCCTAGGACAGGCTACATAATTTGGGGGGCCCAGTGCAAAGGGCAAATGCGGGACCCCTTGTTCAAAATTATTAGGAGTTTCAAGACGGTGACAGCATAGCATTAAGGCAAGTGTGGGGGCCCTGTGCTCCCAGCTAGGGTGCTTGTCCATGAAGCTGGTCTTAGCGAGGCCCTCTCTTGATTTCCTTTCCTTCTTTCTTCCTTCTCTACTTTTCCTCTTTCCTTCCTTCCTTCCTTCCTTCCTTCCTTCCTTCCTTCCTTCCTTCCTCCATCCCTCTGCCCCTCCTTCCCTCCCCTTCTTTCTTTCCTTCTTGTTTACAAGATATACTAGAGATTTTGCTCTTACTAAAGCACCATTAATGGGCAAAATCAGCTCAAGTATAATTTATATATGAGCACTGTTATTTTAACAGTTTCTGTCTTAATTCTTTCACAAAATACAGGTATTCTAATTTTCTCAAAGTTATTTAAGAACAACCATAAAAACAGGTACAAAGAGATGGTTCTCTAAAGCTGGTAAAATGTTTTCATATCTGTTTTCAAATGTGATCTTCAAAATAATCCCATGAGGTCATTAAACTTAAATGAACCCATTTTTCAGATTGAGGAACTGAGGCTTCATTGTTACATTCAGTGATTTGCATAAAGCTTTCCACGTATCTCTTGGTCGAATCAGGATCAAAATGTTAGTCTTTTGACAAGTTAATGCTGTTTTGAGTGCAAGGGTGCTTAACACCAAAAGGAAGGAGCCCTTGGACCAAGAAATAATGGAAAAATTATGAAATGTGCTTGTTTTCCATAATTCTGGGATTGGACCAAACTAACTCCCTGCACAGACTTTAAATGATCATGTTTTTATGAAACTTGTCCTGCCTCTGGAGACGAGTCCTACAGCCTGGCTGAATTCATGTGATATGACGTTGTGCTCTAATTGGGCTTGTTTACAACTTGGTGAATAAAAAAGACGGAAGGGGCTAGCCATGGATTACTGTCAAATACCAAGAAAAAGTTTTGGAAAGACTAGATAATAGAGCTTTGAGGTTTGAGGCTCGTATTTGTTTACTGACATTTTGTGGGCCCTGCACTCCCCAGTGCATCTGGTGGGCCGTTAATAATGTGTCACTGAAAATAAATACATGCATAAATACATACATAAACAAATAAACAAACAAACAAATAAATAAATAAAATTTAAAAAAAAAGAAGAAGCTCTTTTTGGTCAATTAAGTATAGGGAAACAATGACTTTGACAAAGTTAAACAGCTTCCTAACTGCAGGACATGTCAACCCTTTAATGAGCCACTGTGATTTGTGACTTCTCAAGACTGAATGCAGCTTTCCAAACTTACTTGACCACAGAACATCTTAACTGGCTTCCTTCTTTCCTTCCTTCCTTCCTTCCTTCCTCCCTCCCTCCCTCCCTTCCTCCCTCTTTGACTCCCTCTCTCCCTTTCACCCTTTCTGTTTCTTTCCTTCTTTCTTTTCTTCTTTCTTTCTTTCTACCCTCTTCCTTCTTCCCTCCCTCCTTTCCTTCCTTCCTCCCTCCCTCCTTGCCTCTTTCTCTTTCTTTTTCTTTCTTTCTTTCTTTCTTTCTTTCTTTCTTTCTTTCTTTCTTTCCCTTTACCCTCTTCCTTCTTCCCTCCCTCCCTCCTTCCTTCCTTCCTTCCTTCCTTCCTTCCTTCCTTCCTTCCTTCTTTTATGTTCAAAGAATCTCAAGGGGCTCGGGCTCTACAGAGCATACTTTGTGAGTTGGGGCCTTGGATTAAGAACCAGCATCATTGATCACGGCCTTGGAGTGCGTTGCGCCTTCTTTTATGTTCAAAGAATCTCAAGGGGCTCGGGCTCTACAGAGCATACTTTGTGAGTTGGGGCCTTGGATTAAGAACCAGCATCATTGATCACGGCCTTGGAGTGCGTTGCGTTGTGGGCCTCAGAGGCTGTGTCTACCTGGAACCTCAGAATGCGACCTTATTTGGAATGAAGGTCCAGATATAGATGTAACTAAGGTAAGGGTCCTGAAAGGAATTATTCTGGACTTAGAGTGGGCCCTAAGTCCAATGACTAGTGTCCTTAGCAAGGAAAGGGAGATTTGAAATCCAGAGGCACAGAAGGCCACGTGAAGAGAGAGATTCTTTCTACCCTCTTCCTTCTTCCCTCCCTCCTTTCCTTCCTCCCTCCCTCCCTCCTTGCCTCTTTCTTTTCTTCTTTCTTTCTTCTTTCTTTCTCTCTTTCTTTCTTTCTTTCTTTCTTTTCTTCTTTCTTTCTTCTTTCTTTCTTTCTGTCTTCTTTCTTTCTTTTCTTCTTTCTTTCTTTCTTTCTTTCTTTCTTTCTTTCTTTCTTTCTCTTTACCCTCTTCCTTCTTCCCTCCCTCCCTCCTTCCTTCCTTCCTTCCTTCCTTCCTTTCCTCCTTCCTTCTTCTTTTATGTTCAAAGAATCTCAAGGGGCTCGGGCTCTACAGAGCATACTTTGTGAGTTGGGGCCTTGGATTAAGAACCAGCATCATTGATCACGGCCTTGGAGTGCGTTGCGTTGTGGGCCTCAGAGGCTGTGTCTACCTGGAACCTCAGAATGCGACCTTATTTGGAATGAAGGTCCAGATATAGATGTAACTAAGGTAAGGGTCCTGAAAGGAATTATTCTGGACTTAGAGTGGGCCCTAAGTCCAATGACTAGTGTCCTTAGCAAGGAAAGGGAGATTTGAAATCCAGAGGCACAGAAGGCCACGTGAAGAGAGACTGGAGACAGGTGGCCACGAGTCATAAATGCCAGGAGCCAACAGAAGCTGGAAGAGGCAAGTGGATTCTCCACTGGAGCCTCTGGACTTGTCGCCTTCGGTACTGGTTCTTACGGCAGCCCTAGGAAACTAATACAAGACCCACCAGCAAAGGAGAGCTGAGCATGTGCTCCGTCTAGGTGTGAGGAAAGAGGAGAGGCCTGACACACTTGGAAATGAAGCTTGTTGTTAGGCAAGCAGCTGTCTTTGCTGGGACGGCTCAGAAGGAATGGGAAGTTGCTCCCCAGAGAGGTAACGTCAGACCTCGGTAAGTTGAAGTGAATGAACCCTACAGAAAAGGCCAAAGCCGTCCGAAGTCCAATCACTGTGGAAAGGGAAATGACACTACGGGACAAAGAGTCATTGGTGGGCTCCTGACAGTGTCACTCCTGTCCTAAGGGGATTCTCCCATGGGTTTCCACGTTGCCTGTGGTGTGAGAACCCTAAATGCTCTCAACGGTCTCACCCCTGCCTCCTGGCTCTCACGTAAGACTGGGAAAATTTCCAAGCTCGCTTTGTGTTCTGACCCTCTAAGCATGCTCCTGGTTTGTTCTCTTTGCTCGTAGTTGAAGAGGGCATTTCTTTTCTTTGTCTCTCTGCAGCCTTTCCCCCACGTTGTTGCCTTAGTCATTTATTTCTGACCCATAATTGGGCAGCATCATAAGGGCTTTCTTTGGCTCCGAGCAAGGAGGAGTTGTGTTAAATAAACGAAACTGGTCTCTAATTACTTGCATGCTTATTGTGTATTAGCAGAAGTGGCTAAAATGTCAAAGAAGCTTTTGCTCAATGGCTTTCACTCTGGAGGCTTTGAGGTTATGGCAGCCCAGGAGGGCACTTGAGCTTCACTGGGTTTTGTGACTGTTATTAACACAAAATAATGCAAGTGGAAGGCTACAACTCATGCACTCATGGCCCTCCCATTCTAGAAACTCAAAGTAGTGAATCTCACTGGACCCACCCTTCTCAGAAGGTGATAGACGTTATGGCCAGGACTTCCAGAAACCCGCTCATCCAGTTGCTCCCAGCAATTGCCCGATGCCTGCTTACCTTCTAAGGGCCTGTCCAGAGTCCCTTTCCTCTGTCACACCAGTAGGGCGCATCCTGGCAGGGACGAAAGTGGAGAGAGAAGTGAGGTTGCGAGTTCTGGACTCCTGCTTGCCCGGTTTGTCCTCTGCCCCTACCGACAAGAGAGCAAATTGGAAGGGAGACTGGTGCCAAAACGACTTCCTGGGGCCATTGCAGAGAGCGACGTGGCTGGGAGTGGAGAAGTGATTCAGACGTGGTGAAAAGGGGACTCAGAGAAATTTCCCGCCTGTGACTGATCCATAAATTTTGGAAACCTTGGTGATCACCCCTATTAAAAAGGCAAAAATATGGGCCACAACGAGGTTATTCCAAGTTCATCCTGAGACACCGGGGCAGTACTGGAAAATAAACTTCTGCCTCCAGATTCCTGTTCTGCACTGTTCCTGGATGAACCGTCACCCTAGCCTGTCACCCCACCAATAAATATAAGCAGATGAACCCACTTCCCAAGTTCCTCCGCCTGCTCCTCTTACTTTAACTAGACGTCCCTCCCAAACTGGAGTGCAGGACAAATATGCCCGGCAGTGAAAGCTTTCGGGGGACCTTGTGCGAGAAAGCAAGGAAGCCAAACGCAAGAGGTAGTAGAAAAAGCCCAGAGAAACATCTGGAAAAAATATCAGAGTGCATAATTATAACAGCTCCCAGAAAGGTCTCAGCTTAAGATTTCTAGGGATCTTCTTTTTCTTATCTGTATACCCTACCCTGCCCCACCCCACCCCCGCTCAAAAGCAAAGCAGACCTCTTTGCCCTGGCGTCTCCCCCCAACCATGGGTAACTCCCGATCCTCTGCATCATCAAAAAGGATGACTACTTTATAAATCTTTCTAGAGTTACTTTCTTATTTTTAATATTTATTTGCTTCTAACATGCAGGGACCATAGACTTTCTTCTAATGATTTAAGATGGAATAATTAGCTAGCAGACCTATCAGAAAACAGATACCCTGAAGGTGCCGTTCCTTTCTTTGATAAATGGTCGGGAGAACGTGCTCCGGGCTGGTTTTGAGCAAGACAAGTCCTCCTTAGGAGGCTCGAAACACATCCTCTGCCCTCCTCAGCCAGTGCTTGTTAAAACCCTGCCACGGTGAGACTGCTCGTATTTAGATCAAACATCCAAGTAAAAATCTGAAGGAATGGAGGCTAATTCGAGAATGTAAGATCCATTAAACTACGCAAGTATGCATGAACTGGAAAAAGTGGATCCCATACATAGCGCTATAGCCCTTAGCTGTTAGCAGGTGTGAGTCAGTCAGTTGTACAATTCATTTGTCTACCTAATTGCACTGAAGATAGGCTTTTACTTTGCCTATAACATCTCTAATGAGTAGGTTTTCAGTTCGATCTAACTAATTAATTCTTGTTAACTTCCTTTGCATTGCTGTTCTTTTAATTTAACCAGAGACAGCCCAGAGTTGCTACTAGTGTTTAGTCTCAACTAGATTACCCCTATTCATTAAGGGCTGTAATTGTTGGTCATACCCTTCCAAGCGGTCATTACAACCTCTGGCTTGCATATTGAATAACAGCAATTTCCTGACTCCAACAGACTCTTGTGTGAGGGAGGAGAAAATGCTAATAAAGAAAGAATAAATGATTCTCGACTCCATTCAGGGCTGTGTAGATTTCTTTTGCAGCAGAAATTGTACCGAGGTGGTAAAACGGGCTCCTCGCAGGCCCCCTACCTCCACCCTGAGCGAAAACAATAAGAACCAAGTGAAGCATTCCCTGCTACTGTGATTACAGCATCCGTAAAAGTGATTATATGGCTGCTGTAATCAAGTTCCATGAAAGCTGCCTGTTAGAGCTTCAATAATTACTCATTTCTGTTAACAGCTTGCTTTCAGTTTAGCACTTTGAGGCCAAGGGGGGGAAAAAACGAGGGGCATTTTAATAAAGGATCCCACTCACGTGATATTTTTGGGGGGTAAGTGCTTGTGTGTGGGCAAAAAAAAAAAAAAAAATGCACATGTAAGTTTTTTGTCCCTTTCTCAATAGCAGCCCCCTTTCATTTTAAGCTTAGATTCTATTTAACCAGCAAAAGCACAAGTTCATACAGGGTTCAATCATGTACTGAATGTTTACTGAAGGAGACACAATAGTTTAAATAAAGTGGTGGTTTTAAATATTTTACCCATTTCTTTAAACAAATTGCCAATCCTTAAAGTCTGTGCTAAACACATTTCAAAAGCAAAATACCACAAGGATCTTTCAATAAAACCTCCGCGTTGAGAGCTTCACTTACTCTCCTACACTCTCCGCGGTCCTCCCTTGCCTGAGACGCGCTTTACTATTTATTTTCTAGGAGAGGGCACGTTTGGGAGCATCAGACTGGTTCTCAGTGCCTTCAAATATTTGTTCTAAATGCCTTCGTTGGGGGAAATAAAGTAAAAGAAAAGATTATTTGAAGCCTAGCGCCATCATTCACTTGGGCGGGCGTGTTTTGGAGGCTCTGGGCAGAGTCCGATTCGGTGGACAGGGAAGCGCACCGGACCCGCGCTACGTCATGCCCCGCACCCGCGCTACGTCATGCACCGGACCCGAGCTACATCGTGCCCCGCCTCCCTCTCTCACGTCGCGTTCTCAGCATTTCTAAAAAAACCAAGTTGCGTGAATGTAATATTCCAAAAACCAGAACAATAGAGACCTCGTTTTCATCAAAGACAAAAAGCAAGGTTACTAAAGCACACAAGTTCTTTGAGTTCGGTCTGTCATCACCCAGTAAATCTACTCTCCTTCCCCCCCTTCCCCCCCGACCATCCCCGCAAACAGACAATAAGGAGAACCTTACGAGAAAGTTGGATTGTCAGGGCTCTAGTTCCCCGCCTTCAAAGTCCAGATAATCTGGGAAGTCCTCAAAACTCAGATGCGGTTTCATACCAATCCTAAACTTTTTTGTTTTGTTTTGTTTTGTTTCTCCACAACAAACAAAATCTAAAACATATCCAATTCAAATTCTGGTGCCTTCAAAAAATTGCTTAGGAAAAAATGCACTGCAGTTTACTTTTTCTATTTCTCAAATGACTAAATGGTAAGTGAGGGAAATCTATTGATTTTTTTTTGAAAACTATGTGATGAAAATATCATTAAACTGCCTTAATGAAACAAAAAAAGCTGTGTTCTATTAGTGGTAATAATCCCACTGACTTTAATTTTACTTATTTTCTTTGAAGGGCTCAAAAGTCCCCTATTTCAAGATTTCACTGCATTGTCATATACAGCACGTAGCAAGAGGATAGCTCACCTAGGAAAGAAACATTCTTCAGCAGTACACGTGACAATGCTCAATTGACAGGAACAGAGTCCACATTTCTGAGACTTACTGACTTAATAGAGCAAGGGAACATGTTTTCATCCATCTTTCTTCATCGTTGTTCCATTGGTTCAAATGGACTTCCATCTAAACTATGTCTCCCTGGTTGACACTTCTGCCTCTCTTCCCTCACATCACCCTCAAGTTTTGTTTCACAGTGAAGCATCCTCCATTGGACAATCTGTCAATGCTCATAAACCAGTTGCTGTCTCTATGGAAGTCAGACTGTGTGCAGAGGGTAGGGGTGGGCTTGGCTGGGGAGTGTGGGTGGGCTTAGGCCTGGGACCCTGGGTGGAGGGAGTAGAACGCTCAAAGAGATTTTCCCACTGGATTTAAGGCTGTTGTTTCAATAGCCCTCCCAGCTCTCGGGCACAGGAAAGGTTGTGGGACTCCAAAACCAAGTTTGTTGTGCTAGTCCTTTCTTTCTTTATTTCCTTCCATATTGCCAAGCCATCATGGTCTCGTTCTGAATTGGATTGTTCTAGCATATTCTCTATTAGATATTTTTCTGTACTTTTATGAAGAGGGAAAGATGAAGCTACATAGTTGAAATACAAGTAAAAATAGGACAGTCTCCTTTAATAGACTTAATTTTTGGTTGAGAAACTAGAGTGTAACTATTAATAGAGCTTTAAGATTATTTTTATTTACATTTATCTATGTAAAGCTACAACTCAAACATGAGAGAATTTAGGTTTTTTATTAGCAGCTCTGTAAAATTCACCATCTGTGAAATATAAGATAATCAGTGTCCTGAAAGGATGTGGGGGTGGGGAGGTCATTTTTGGTTTCTGTTTAAGATAGCCACGTTCTACTAACATCTCAAGGAGTTGCCACCAGCATGTACATACCAGGTTTACACCATACAGGCTCAGAAACTTAGCATGTTGTACTCTGCAAAATGTTGTATTCTTTGAGTGAGAAAAGAGATAAGATTAGCCTTTGAAGTCAAAAGAAAGCAGAGATTTCCCTGGGTGGTTCTTCCACTAAGATCTGTATGTCATAGTTGGGTCCTGTAGTTTCTCGTTTAGGGTTTCTTCTGGTTTCTAAACCCTAGTGCCTCTGTCTCTCTTTGTTTAGGTGATATAGTACCACCCACGTTTCTCTAATAAACAGCCATATTTGACGGGCTTCAGGTCTCTCGGGCCAGGGCATCCAGGAAGACAAGTAAATTGGTGATGTTCTGACACAGTGGATTCTTAAGACAGGAAGATTGGCTTTAAACCTTTTAGTAGGAGGAGACGATTAAGGAAGACAGATTTGGTAGGTATTGAGAGACAGTGGTATGTCAGCGCTGTAGCTTCTGGCTACCTTATCAAATTACAGCATTCGATAAGCCTCTGTCTCCCAATCGCACACTCCACCAAATACCAGGATTCCCTGCTTGTTGGGAGCTGGGCGTGGAGAATAAAGTCTACAAAGATTTCAAGAGTGAATCTATTCACAACCTATTCACAATTGCAAACTGACAGCACCGGAGTTAAATAGTTGGTATAATTCTTACTTAGAGGCAAAATAATAGCTTTTTGATATCTTTTTAATCCTTATTGTTGCGCTGGGTATTGGTGAGCGGTAGGAGGCTCCCCACTCGGAAGACCTATCACAGTGCCTTGTGCTTCTAAAACACTTTCCATAAACACTTGTTTCATTTGTTGTTGAGCTTTCTTACATTAATCAGAATTCCTACTTTTGAAAGAACAATCTTACATGCAGTTTCTTTTTTTCTACTGGAGTCCCTAAGCTTTTCAAGAGAAGGAGGTAGAATTTAAAATAAGTTCCCTTTGGTTCTAAATGGGCAGAAGTGTCCAGGGCCTCACCAATGTGTAGAAGGAATAACAAGTGTCTCTTAGAAAGCTGGAGCTTATTGTAACATTACTTATCCAATTTTTAACATGGCGTCCTTGAGTTCAGCATCCAGAACTGCCCGTGTATTAAAGGCCCTGACTTCTTGTCCCAAATCCCTAAAAAACGATTACATCTCTTCCACTTCATGAAAAAAATTATTTGGCTAACATTATCCTATTATGAGACTCCCCCAACACTTCAAGACGTTGCTTTTATAATTGATGACATTGGTATTGGTGAAAGTGTGCCAAACGGGACGTGCTCATATCCCATTGGTGACAGTGTATGTTGATACAACTTCTTCAGAGGGTAATTAGGCAGAATCTATCGAAATTTAAAATATGCATACTTTTGAACCAGGAAGACTCCCTCTAAAAGGTATTCTGCAAAAATATTTGTACAGGTGTGTACGAAAATATATACAAGAATGCTTACTATAGCATTACTTGTATTATGAAAATCATTGGGAAACAAACTGGAGACAACCCAAATGTTCACCAATAGGAGAAAAGTTAAATAAATTATGGTACAACCATGGAACGCAATGCAGCCGTGAGAATGAATGAGAATCATGTGGAAAGCCGCCTGCAATATACCGCCAAGTGAAAATAAGCAAGTTGGTGAATAGAATGTACAGTCTCTTGCCATGGGTAGTTTAACATATACCTACGTGCATTGACAAGGGCCTAGAGGAACACAAACTTACCTTTACAATGATACTTGGGGAGCGGGTATGAAGAGTCTGGGAAGCGAACTATGCTTTTGACTTTTTATTGTTTTGTATTGAGTAATTCTGATCTAATTTTGTTTAATGAGTAAGTGCTGCTTACTGTTAAAATACAATTTATTTTTCAGGATTGAATGAATAAATTCATGGGGAATTGCCTTTTTAAAATCTCTAATATCATTATCCATATTTTAAATAATGAAAATATTAGCTAATTACTAAAGTAAATGACATTCAGATTATTGGATTCTGGATTAAAATGAGAAATGTAAGACGTCTGACTATGAGAATAGAGCCCATCTAGGAAATGGGCTTTTATGATGATTTATCAAACCCATTATGCTGCTAGACTGGCTCTTGGGGTTAAAGAAGCAGAAATTCTTTTAGGTCAGCTTTTAAAAGATGGTTTAATGGGGGGATAAACATAGACTAGAATTTAAACTGAAATTTTAGGAATTGAGGAGTTTCTGGAGTCAGGTTTCTGTCCTCTCCCTGTGTCAGTATGCTTTTGTTTGTAAGTAGAAAGAGCCAATCAAAGTGCCTTAAACAATAAAGGAGGCTGAGTAGTTTCAATTAAAAAAAAAGCAGGGGAAGGTGGTGGGCAGAGCTTCAGATAAAGCTCCATCCAGCAGCTTCAAAATAGCACCAAAGACACAGGGTCTTTTCGTCTCGGTGTCGCTACTGTTCTTTCCATGGTGTCAGCTTTTTTTCTAAGGTTGACCAACTTTGATTCCAAAGCCACTAGTGGCTCTCAGCAGTGGTCTTTTCTTATTTTTAGCAGAGAGGAGATAGAGGGATTCTTTTCTAGCATTTACAACAAAAGTCCTGCTATACACCATAATTGCTTACACCACATGCCTCCCCCTACACCAATCACTGTGGCCAGCTGACAGCTTGTTGGCTTAGCCTAGGTCACTGTTTCACTGTGATAGCGAGTCCAGAGTCACGTGCTTAGAATCACATAGTTGCCGAACGAAAATGGGGTCGCTAAGGAGAGAATCCATGTGGGAAGACAACCTGGAAGTGTTCGCTGTGGTCTCCCAAAGCATATCCGCCCCTCCTGGCCATCTGCTCCATTCTCCTGTCTCCAGTAACCTGTTTCTCTGGCTTACCATAGTTTTCACTCCTTCATAACTTCAGTTTATCTTGGCAATCGTGCCCTATCTCTGCTTAGTCCCCTCTTCTACTGGTAATATTGTGACTTTTCAGTTTCAGCTCCCATAGTGCTGGAAAATTATTTTTATCTTTCTTAATTCATGTCTCGAAATTGAAATTCTAATTGGCTCGGTTCATCTTTTGAACCAGGCTACGAGTATCGACCAGCTTGCAGCTTGGTTGCTATCAATCGGGCACCCCTGGTCTAATGACCGGTAAATGAGGGGTCCAGCTTGGATAGCCCAGTCACATGGTCCTACACATGGTCACTTGAGCAAGAGAGGCCAGGGACAGAGTGCTTCCTGTGGGTGCGAGTGCGAGAGAAGCACATGGACTCAAAGTTGAGCAATAAAAGACTACTTCTTCCTGGACTTTTGCTATAGATATATTTAAAAGGCAGTCAAATTTTATACGAAAAAAATACGGTTTTATTCTTTGTGAGTTTCTCTCACGGCCTGTCTTATATTTGTTTGCAGTTTGGGACTTACCTTTGTCTTTTGAAAGTTGAGTTTTGGAAAGAGCTGAAGTTATTTAGAGCCATTTCTGATAAAAGGTAATGAAGATAGGTATTATAAATTTGTCAAAAATGAGGTGTGACTATAAAACAGAGAGGTAAATTATCTTTTGTGGTTCATAAACTGACCCTGAAGGCAATTCCAAGAGGAGTTTTAAAAGTGTTTCGAGCAATGACAGCACATTAAATAATTGCATTATCCTCCTGAGGTGATTGGTTCATTTGAAGGACAAAATTTAGGTATTTGTTCAGGTTGGTGAGCATGTGTGTGTGTGCGTGTGTGTGTGTGTGTCTTATTACATTGTGATTAATCTTCATTTCATAGGAATGAGGGAAACACTGATCGGAATCTAAGCTCAGGAAGAGCTGATACTCAGTAGGTGGGCCCTGGTACAGTGGCATGGGATGTTCACAGCTGTGATCCATTCCAGTTGGATCCTCTGTGTATTGGTAAATATCAATAAATATTTGATAAATATTTTTAATATCATCCCTGACTGGGACTTCTACCATCAACGATTAACTCTCATGCAGCGAAGGGAAGGCTGATGGACTATTTCGTAGGACACTTACAAACCACAGGAAAACTCAAAGGCAAGAGTAAGATCACGACTAATCCAGAAAAGGTGTGAAAGGTGAATTCAGACCACTAGTGTCTATTCTCTAGCCCCCAGGATTGTTATATTCAATGTGCTTCCTGAGGATGTTGGATGTTTAAGATGCTTCCAGAAGATGTTGGATTTCTTAAAATTTCCATTAAGAATTTTTTTTATTTTAATAATATTTTTTTATTATGTTAGTCACCATACAGTACATCCCTAATTTTTTTTTTTAAAGATTTTATTTATTTATTTGACAGAGATAGAGACAGCCAGCGAGAGAGGAAACACAAGCAGGGGGAGTGGGAGAGGAAGAAGCAGGCTCATAGCAGAGGAGCCTGATGTGGGGCCCGATCCCATAACGCTGGGATCACGCCCTGAGCCGAAGGCAGACGCTTAACTGCTGTGCCACCCAGGCGCCCCTAGTACATCCCTAATTTTTGATGTAAAGTTCCATGATTCATTACTTGCGTATAACACCCAGTGCACCATGCAATACGTGCCCTCCTTACTACCCATCACCAGCCTATCCCATTCCCCTACCCCCTCCCCTCTGAGGCCCTCAGTTTGTTTCCCATTAAAGACATTTGAGGACAACAATTTATACAGTATGGCCTCCACTGATGGGCAATCAATGAGAGTGTGTTCTTTGCTGAGTTCTTCCTACAGAGACCTGGGAGATGTGGAAAGTATGGTATAACCTCCAAGGAGTTTACCATTAGGGAGTGAGGGTGTTTCCCTCCTGGGGAGCCGTGTAGAGGAGAACTGGCCATCTGCCACAATTATCTGAATGACACCTTCCTTGTTCCTCACGTACTGATATCCACTCCCTCGCGCACTCCCTTTTATTATTTATGCATTAACATCAAGCAGGAAAGGGTGCTGAAACGTTAAGGCATTTTGTCTACGAGGACCCATGTAAGTGGTGAGGTTATTACTATGACATAATAAGATATCAGAAAAAGAACAATTCTGACCCAAATCTGAATTCTGGACCTGGAAGCTACTCGCTGTGTTGCCTTGAGGAAAGCCCCTGGAAAGTTCTTAACTTCTTTTCCACCTCTGTTTCATCATCTGTGCAAAACAGGCAATATCAAATGAGATGTGCATGCAAAGCACTCTTCCAGTTTACCTCTTGCAGTTCCAGGGAGAACATAGGTGATCGAGAAGGGCATCTCTTTCGATCCAAAGGAGCCCCTGCTGTCATTTGTCATCTTCATTCCTTCAGTGTTTGTGTGGCCCCTTCTGTGTGCCAGGAACTCTTCTCCATGTTAAGGTAATGGTGGATAACATACTTTTACAACCCATCCTAATGCCACACACATCAATTTTTACCCTTCAACATTGCCCCTAAAGTTAATTTTCACCTGCTTTTATCTATATGAAAATATCGCAGTGCTTTTCCTCAGAAGCCAAACTTTCCTTAGGGATGACTCTGAGTCTGGCAGGGACAAAGTTGTCACTAGAGATCGTATGTGTTGGTGGGGGACAGGAGAGTGAGGCAGCTGCGGGACACAGACCCAATAACCTGGTATCCCATGTTGATAATTTATAATTGATCCAGAAGCCTCATTCTATACTTATCCCGAAGTCCTCATCTATGATCTATTGCTTAATGAAAGAAGAAATTAATTAATTAAGAATATTTGCAAGGAAGCCCAGGGGTTCAATTTTAATGTAAAATAAGTAGCTTACATCTAGTCAAGTGGTTTTAACAATGTAGCTTAACCACAGGCAAGGCACCTTGAAAAGCAAGGCCTAGGCCAGAGGGCTGTGGGTCTGAAGTCTTTTCCTTTACCATCTGAACGGTTTCCTCTGTGGTTAGTTGAATATTACAGACACGAGGGCGTGGTCTTCAGTTCAATCCCTTCTGGGGCCCTCAACACCATTCTGGCTCATGGCCAGAGTTTAAATTCTGAACTCCAATTATCCATTTTGCCAATCCTGCCACTGGTCATGATGCTATCATTTCTTTTATAGTACTGGTTTCATTGCTTTGGTTTTATTTGTTTTCATGACTCCTTTCTTTACCAACCTATGAACTCCTTGGGATGGTGTATTACTCATGTTTTTGTTTCTGTGGAACCTTGTACAGTGTCTAGATGGCCAATGATTGTTTATCAAATAAACGAATCGATAAAAGACAAAGGCGAAGAGACAAACAACTATTTCTGGTTCAAGGAACAAGTCTATTACCACAATTATTAGAAAACCCTATATTGTAAAAATCAACCAACTTTCCTTTTCACAGTTATGGGTTCGGGTATCACCTCCACAGATAAAGGACACCTCACTGACACGGAGTTTGTTCTAGTGTTCTGGTTAGTTCTGTTTCCAGGTGAAACTTCCAGAAGCCCCTTTTAGTGCTGCTTCCTGTTCAGAGGGCCCCAGGTCATTCCCCCCACATAGTGACACCATCTCATTAATTTTGCAGAAAGGTGAGATTTACAACTTCTGTAGGAGTTTTCCTGTACAGGGTAACAGGGAAGGAAGCTGTAACTGCTTGAATTAGCACAACATATTTGCTTTCCTTCTGGCTGCCATAAATTCCAAGGATGACACAGAATCAGCATTTCAGATGATTATATCTGGCTTGTAAATTGTCCTCCAAATTGTCACCTTCTTCCCCCCTAACCCCACCTGGAGGACTTAGCTAGAGGAATAGCCCTGACCTCTGGCCTTAGAGTCAAGGTTAATGGACAGCAAGGTCACATGACTTGATGCTTATTTCAAGTTATGCCTTAGGAATTCTACTAGGTTCTTTCAGAAGTATTTGATTTTTCTTCCTTCCTTCTTTCCTTTTTTTTTTTTTTTTTACTAGAAAACTCTGTATTGTCAAGACCTCTGTTATAAGACTCTGCCCAACACTCTTCAAAAAATGTCAAAGCCACACTTAGCTCATTGGAAACTAAACTGTCTAATAAAGGATATGCTACTGATTACTAGCAGTAGGTTCCAACTGGTTTTGGAACTCATGAAAATTCCAACCACTGCACTCTGAATAATCAATTATGATATCTTCAGAACAAATATACTTATTGGTTAATCCAGTTATGGTAAAGAACCAAGAAGGAAATAAATTTTATTTTAAATTTCAAGATGGAAAAGTAAACAGATTCTTAAATATCATGTTTCTGTGGACATTCAGAATTGGAGAGTGGCAGACTTTCGGCTGAACATCTATATATTTCTTAGAGACTACCAAAAGGAATCTTTCTGTATTAGGGCACATTTGAAGGAACTAGGTGAATGTAAGCTATCCATTCATGTTGACATCAACAAGTGATCTTGAATGATTTATAAAGCACATAGGAAAATGTAGGTAACTTCGCAAAACTTGAGTTAATTCAATTTTGTCCCAGCTCAAAAGCCAATAGATAGGAAAACTTCGTAATAAGCTTTTGGGAAAGAAAAAAAATTGGCATTAATGTTTTCCAATAAGAGATCCTGGAGAAGTCATGAAATTAAAGAGCTTTTCCCCAGTTCCTTGCTGGATACTAGGCAAATATCCAAAGCTTCTTGAAAATTTTATTGTCAACCATGAACACCAACTAAAAAAACAAACAAACAGGAAGATATAGGTGACATTCTGAACAATTCTTAAAAGCACTTGGGATAATTAATGTCATTCCTAAAGAAACTATGCGTTAAACTCTGGTAAAATTTTTTTTGCTTCATCTGTCTCTTCAATTTCAACAAGATGCGATGTCAACGAGAACTCATATACTGTTCTTTCACCTGGGGCAGAGTTTAGAGAACTAGCTTCCTTTCTGAGTGAACCAAGTAGGTCACTTCACTTCTTTGAACCTCAGTTGACTCTAGAATGTGTCTCGAAGCTTCCTCTCACCCCCTTCATCTTACGATGGGCCTTAGATGATAGTCATACCCTCTGGCTGGATTCAAAACCTCTGAGGTAAGATAGAAGTAGAAAGGAAAAGAACAGTTAAACTCTTTTTCAGTTAAAGGAAAGAGGAAGGAAGGAAGGAAGGAAGGAAGGAAGGAAGGAAGGAAGGAAGGAAGGAAAAGAAGTTTGCTTGTTTGTAGACTCCCTGGGGCTACACATTGTATCTATTTCCCCAGTAATGATCCTGTGGAGGAAAGAGTGGCGCTTGGAGTAGCTCACCTCTTATGCCCCTGTTCTCACCTGAGCTTTCTCATTCTTGTTTGGCAGGGATCCCTGAGGATCTATCTTGCTATAACTGGACTTCAAAGGACTAATAATCCAAGGCAAAGCCATATAGGTTGGGTCCTGTTTTTGAACCCATTGAATACTATGCATTTAAATAAATTTATTATCCCATAGAAAAAACGTTTGTTCATGGCAGCCTAGCAGCATTTGCCTTTGTTGTAGTAAAGAGACACTGTCTTAACCTAACGAAAGTATTTAGAAATCTTTTCTTTGTGATGTAGAAATTATTATTACTTTTTAAACCTGACTAAATAGGACCAAAAAGTGGACAACTTTTAGTATCACTTGGGTTTGCCTCTAAAACAATATTCAATCTCGGACAGATAAAAGCAGAAAGACTTTAAGTCCCTTGCCCAAGTGCATAAGGTACTTCCTGTTAGAAGCCAGGAGTGTCTCCAGTTAGCAGATGAAGAAGTCACGGTGATGAAAGGACAGCATAGGGAATATAGTCGATGGTATTGTAACAGGCTTGCATGGTGACGAGTGGTAGCTGTGCCTGTGAGCAGAGCAGAGCATAGGAAGTTGTTGAATTACTATGTTGGATACCTGAAACTGATGTAACTTTGTGTGTCAACTATACTGAAATTGAAGAAGAAGAGGAAGAGGAAGAAGAAGGAGGAGGAGGAGGAGGAGGAGGAGGAGGAGGAGGATGGGGAGGAGGAGGAGGGGGAGGAGGGGCCAGGAGATATCTTTTTTCCTATTTGTATGTATGTATGCTCTTTTTAAGGGGACAGCAGCCATTAGGAAGGGGTTTTCCTATTGTCATTACTACAACTGGCCTGCGGTGTAGGTTTGGTAAACTCAACACGTTTTGGCATAGGATTGTTATAAAGTTTACCGGTTTGGGTTGCCTCCAGAATGCATCCTCCTCCTCTTCCTCCCTCTACTTTCCATTTTGTGAAACGCGTGCTTCTTAGGAAACGGTTTCCTTTCCTGACTTCGGGGTTAGAGCATGTGACCCAGGTCCATGCACACCCTTGGCCAACCTCAGTGATTTGGGAGGGTCCATGTGAACAAAGCTGGTCCCATCAGAGGAATATTAGGATTTGCTAGAAATGCTGAAATAGTGCTCTTTTTTCCCCTGGACCAGAAAGAGGAAATACATAGGCCAAGGAGATTGGTGATATCACTTTAGCGCGACAGGAGGAGTCATCTTTAGGATGAAGTGGCCTCACCGAAGATAGAACAGAAAAGCAAAGAAAGGGGTACTTGGTGACAGTGTTGAGTGACTGGATTAAGCCTCACTTGATATTTGCCATATTTCTGGGTTTTTCACTTCTAAATCAAAAATCCCTCTTTTTTGTTTAGATCAGTTTGAGTTGTGTTTTCTTTAACTATAACGGAACGCATTTCAACTGATGCAGTAACAAGAACGGGAAGGCAAAGTGGTTATAGGGTAGGGGTGGGGCTGGGAGTCAGTTATGAATTTACCATGAGCATGACATTAACTGGGTGTATCTCCCTTACCCAAGGGCAGATATCCTAAGCCTTTACTCTTCAGAGATAAACATGAAGTCTCTGAAATCTCTACCCTCATAAAAATAAGCATAAATATTTCTTGTTTTGTTGTACTGAGATGATTAAAGCCAATGTTTTTGTGGGAAAAAAAGAGCTATTTGCTTGTGTGAGTGTGTGTGTGTGTGTGTGTGTGTGTGTGTGTGTGTGTGTGTATACGTACACATGTGAGCACAAGTACTGAAGGAGAATGGCATGGTGACTGGAGTAAGTGTGTGCCATTGGCCTCTATACATTTCTCATGAAAATTCCAGCGGACAGCAGAGAGGAAGCTTGGAAGGAGATAGCAGTGTCCAGAGGTGCAGGATCAACTAACTGGAGAGCTGAGTTATGCCGCAGAATTGAGTACAAACTGGAATGTAGAGTGTATGAAATTTAAAAAATTAATGATTATATTTACAGATAAATTGCTATTTTTAAAATCTCTTTCACTGGAGAGATTTTTAAAAAGACAAGAGGGCAAAAGTCATGTCATTTAACAGGCATCTAAAACAATATTTTCCTCCTTCTCTGAGGACAGGGTCACCCGAGCAATTTAAGCAGAGAGAAAGGCAAAGCCCGGGGCCTGTGAGGGTCTGAGGAATGAACGAGAGCTGTCAGAAGCACGCAGAAATGCAGAAAGCTTTGCCTTTCTTGGCATTTATGAAACCTGGTGGGATCGTGCTCATAACTAGAATGCAAGCAGTCCTATCAGGGCATTAGAATTCAAGAGAGCTAATTTGGGGGAATTAAAAAAAATCTAGTGAGTATGGTATTGAAGGAGGGAATACTAAAGCCCAGGAGAAGGGCGGGCTGCTGGAGTATCCACCATAATTAAAGCAGATTACAATTGCTCTGAGAACAGAAGAACGCAAAGAGTAAGAATATCCAACGTGCCTGATCGAGACTGATGGGACAGAGGCTCTGTAATGGCAGTGAGGAAATTGGGAGGGAACCCTAGAGAAATTTCTCATAATACCTATTCTTTTTTTTTTTTTAAAGAGGAAATGATAATTATGACAAAAAACCAGAATGAATAAGCTGAATAAAGTAGCTAAGTTGAAGAAGAGGCATTTGTACCTCATACGGGAAAGCAAGCAAGACCACTAATATGAATCCCAATCAATGAGGTAATACTCTGTTTTTAAACTCTTTTAAAATGAGGGGCATGAAAAAATACTTTTAAAATACTGACAGTTCTGTCAGAGTCACAAAACAGGAACAGTTTTTGAACAGGTACCGACACATTTGGAAATCAACAGATCTGGATGACAGACACAGGGTGGCTGCTCAAGAAAGCAGGGGACAAATTTAGACCCACTGATTTTTTTCTCTCCCCAAGGAGTGAGAAAAAGAATGTGGAGGTTTTAAATCTGTTTGATACTTTCCCTTCCTTTTAATTCTAAAGGAAATACATCAGAAAAGTTCCCTGTGCTTTCTACCTTAATGATAAAATAAAATAGAACACACTGGTCAAGCCATTAATGAAAACTCAGGGATGTTAATGAATCAGCAGACATGGGAACTGCGGAAAGAATGGAATGACTATCTACAAGACTATGGAGATAAACCTGGAAAATACTCCCTGAAAGGCTTGGCAATACCACCTTAATGATATTAAAAATTGTCCCATTGAATTCAACACGTTTGTCAGAGTGACAGGAAGATCACTCACAGAAACGGCTGTGCAGCAGACAGTCCTCAGCAGGTCCCCCTGATGATCTCAATGAAGAAAGCACACATGTTAATGAGCTGCCATCTCATGTTTGCGGACCGGCCATGATGTACAGAGCGTTAGCTAATCTGTATGGGCAATTCCTACCATCGAGAAGTGTGCGGTCTAGTTGGAAGCAAGGGAACACATCCATAAAAGTAGCTAACAGTGTGAAGCAATAAACAGTAAGTGCCCTTCAGACTCGGGAGGCTAGAGCACAGATGGGAACCAGAGCTGAGGCCTCGGATATAGGAGACCACAGAATTCTAGGCAGGAGTAGAAAGGCAGAATAACCCAATATTAGTATTTTCTTTTAAAGGATGAGTTACGAGATAGCAAGGAGTTTATCAGTCTGCCTCAAATAGAATTCAAAAGTGGGTACTGTTATATTACCAAATAAAGGAAATTAATTGAAAATGGATTATAATCCTGAAAGTGAAATATGAAATGATGAAACTTTAAGAAGAAGACATGAGAAAATATTGTCATATTTTCATTGTTTTGGGGAAAGCAAAGATTTCTTAAACTGGATACAAACAATGCTAACCATATAATAAAAGATTGATAAATTGAAATGTTTCTATCAATCAAAAGGTTCCATTAAGAGAAAAAAGAGACAAGCCACAGACTGAGAGAAGATATTTGCATATCTATATTTATATGTACATCTATTTTTAAACAGATGTAAAATATCAGGTAATGAACTTGTATCCAATATACATAAAGACCTACAAAACAATAAAAAAAGGCAATTGTGCAATAAAAGACATGGGCAAAAAACTTGAACAGGCACTTCATAAAAAATGATTCCAAATGGCTAATATGCACATGGAAAGGAGGTCAGTAGGATTTATTAAAAAGAAATGAAAATTTCAATCATAGTGAGATACTACTACACACTTACCAGATTGGCTAAAATTAAAAGGACTTACAGCACCAAGTGTTCTAAAGCTGTGGAACAATGGGATTCTTATGCATTGGTTGCTGGTTGGAATATAAATTGTTTCAACTAGTTTGGAAAACTGTGAGTTTCCATGAATCTGAATACTCACACACCCTATAACTCAGAAATGCTACTCCTCGTAATAAACCTAAGATAAATAAGCACTTATGTTTACAGAAGGACATATCCAAGAATATTCATTGCAGTTTTATTCATTACAGCCAAAGAAAGAAGAAACTATTTGTCCCTCAATTTAAAAAAATGAATTAGTAAATTAGGTTATATTCACGTACAACTCTATAGTGGCATTACATTATGTTGAGTGAAAGAATAACATTCATTGAAGGAAGCTAGACACAAGAGTACACACTTTACAAATACATTTATTTAACATTCAGAATAAGCAAAACTAATATATAGTAATAATGGCCAGGAGAGCTGCACATTGGGGAGCATAGTCTGGGAGGTGAATGAAAGAGGTTTCTGGGGGAACTGATAATGTCCTGCCACTTGATTTCGATAATAGTTTCTCAGGTAGATACATAGGTAAGAATTGACTGAGTTGTACACTTAAGATTTGTGCACTTTATTGTATGTCATTCACACCTCAATAAAAAGGTGGGTAGTGGAAAATAAAATTGAAGAGGAAATTAAATGAAAAGAACATATATAAAGTGTCTCATAACAGATTAATAAATATTTCTCTTTTTTTTTTTCTATATCCTTTTAGGATGTGGGGGTCTGATTGTGGAGTATGGTCGAATAGTAGGATGAGGAATATGGATTCTGTTTTGTAGGCAGTAAGAAGCATTGCAAACTTTTTGGAAACAATTGGTGGTTTAAGAGGATTAACTGGGTAGACATATGCAGGAAAAAAATTGGAAAAGAGAGAGAAAGAAAGGGGCAGACAGAATCATTCAGAAGTAGCTAGGAGGAGCGCCTGGCTGGCTCAGTCAGTAAAGCACGTGACTCTTGATCTCGGGATCACGAGTTCAAGCCCCATGTTGGATATAGAGATTACTTAAAAAAAAAAGAAGTAGCAGGTAGGAAAATGTGGCAAGAGTATAGTCAGTGTGTGCATGAAAGTTGGCTTTCCAAGCGTGGGGTGCAATAACCAATCAATTTTAATTTTTCAATAAATTGCTTGAAATACCATGCACATTTATTTTCAGGAAGTCCAGTATTTCATTTTTGAGGTCCACCTCCCTCTGCATTGTCCAGGAATCAATCCTGAGGGATTGTACAGTTGGAAGGATGACAGAAACATACCACACTTCAGCTGCAAGATGTCACTGTTGAAGACTGGGCCTGCATTTGCAGGGATGCAGTGGGGCCTGCTTGCCTTTCCTGGGGAATCAAAATAATAGCTTTTTCATTTGATGTCATTTGCATAGCCATTTTATTCTTCAAATCCCAACATTGTTTCAGGGTGGCTGGATCCAGAGGGCCTTCTACACATAGGTATAGACTGTGCTGGAACCAGTTCTCCCACCCAACCTTTGGATGGGTTGAGCTCAAGTCATGAGCCAGGCCCCTTATTCCTACTTGTAGATTTTCCTTCAGGGTTTTTGGGGACCTCTCCTAACAATGGACATTGGACAGGGCAGCTATAGTCTAATATGAGAGCTAGCCATCACTTTGAATCTCAGAGAATCAGAGAGCCTTGATCTTATAAAAATTGGTCAATTCCATTTCCAGAACTCTCTATACTCTAGAATCCCAGAAGGTGCCATCTTTCCAAGCCACTGTTTTTCACTATGGGCCTTTCCCTATGGCAATAAGTCTTCACCCTTCTCTTCCCACATTTTCTTAACAAGAGGCTCACTTAAGTGAAGCCTCTCACAATGATGAAAATCTGCCCCCAGAGAATTTGATGTTTTTATCTGTGGGCAGATAAGCAGTTGAAATAATTTCTAAAATTCTACCATACCAGGTAAGCAGGGTGTTATATAAATAGACTTTGTTAAAAAAAAATAATAAAATTAAAATTAAAAAAAACCTGAACTAAACTCATCTATTTCTATTTAGTTTATCATAAGTGATTAAAAACTGTTATGTCTCATACGCTAAAACAATAGATGGCATATTTTAGATAAAGGACAAATTAAACTAGGATTTAGATATGGCTATTTAAAGAGGCTAAAATAAAAATAAAGTAAGCAACAGGAATTGATATGTACAGATGGGATAGAGGATAAAAACTTGGAGCTGGAAAAAACTGAGTTCAAATCCTGGCTCTGCCATTTATTAGCTCTGTGACCTTATGGAGTTTATTAATTTCTCTGAGCCTCGGCTTTCACACGTAAAAACAAAATATCTTCAAAGAGTTGGTGTAAGGATTTGATGAGACAATGCCTGTGAAAACATGGTTCGCATACTCAGTCCTACAGCAAAATGTCAGTCACTGTTTGCAAACCGAAATCTGCCCTGAAGCAGGAAAGGAAGCTTCTTAATGGCTGGGTCTCCAAGTCAGTAGCAAAGCCGTATTTGTTTATTCATTTGCCTTTGTTAGTGATTTGGAAAATGAACCAAGTCAGATAAAGGTGACAGTAAATTGCGATGTTGAACTTGTGAAGTAATTATAGAATAATCGTGATAGATAGTTTTAAAGGAACATAAATTGCTCTGAATCAGTGATCAGTTGCCCAGGCCCACCATAGCCACACTGGGAGAGATGGCAGAAAATGCCTCAGAATTAGAATAATTAGAGACAGCCCTATAGTCCTGGGGGTTCGGTGCCCGACACAGAGACCTCTATCTTTTAAAAGCCTGGGCTACCATATCTGCATCTCCCTTAACACCATAAGGAAAAGGAAAATGCAGATTGGATCCAGATCAGGAAACTTCCAAATGGTTATTGGAACAAATCGATCAAGAGGCTAAAGAAGTCCGTGCACCTGGGCTGAACGGTGGCAGGGCTCTAGGCAGTGGAATGTGACAAAGATCTCCAGGTGTTTGGCGTGGGGATACAGTATGTTAACCGAACAAAGGACGAACAATGAAGCCCAGCTGATAGTAGGGAAGAAGAACCAGACTCCGGCTCGGTAACACTTAGACTTGAATTTAGGACATAAAATTGACTTTTTGACAGTGGGGACTTCATGGAGGAGTAAGATTATAGAAAATAGAAAAATCACCCACAAAAAGATGAATAATCACCGTTTCCTAGAAAATCTTGAAATTATTTCTATGCTACATGGAATTTGGGGAACTATGCCTCTGATTTACCAAGGTTTTTGGGTTTTTTGTTTTGTTTTTGTTTTAAACTGGAAACACAAATGGTTTGGTTTTTACGCTTTAAGGTATCACGATAATGATTGAAAAGCTACGGTCAGAGAGCCTGAGACGCTGGGAAGTGGTGTCTGAACTTTGCTTTTACAGTCTCTCTAGAAGGGAAAATTGTAGTGAAGTTTTTCTCTTCCTGCTCCAAATGTGCATACCTCTTTCATTCATTGTACAAGTGAACAAAGAGAAAGGAGTTTCTTCTCTTGCTTTAATTCTTGGAGCTCTCAATATGAAGTCGAGGATCCTGTCAAGATCCTCTCCTCTAAAGGTCTTGAGTTCCACCCCACCTCAGCCCCTCACTCCCACAGGTAGTCTAGACCTTGTCATTGTAATGGCTAAAACCCTGGGATAATCTCATTCCCAGGCACTCGGTATCCCCTCTTATCTGTGCAGCTCACTCTGGCTGGTCCATCTCCAACAATTCTTTAACCCTGTTGGGATCTCCAATCTACTGATTGTACCAACTTTTCAGTATCCCTCTCCCCCTTGATGACCTCCCCTTCCTCACTGCCTAGCTTAAATTCCACGTTCCGTAATCATTCCCTTGCTCGTGCCCTCACTTTGCCCCATCTCTGCCATCTCTCCTGCAGTCTGTTTTCATTGTGAGGCTAGAGTGCTCTTTTTAAAACTTAAGTGAGGTAAGTCAATCCTTGCTCAAATACTCCAATGGTTCCTTATTTTTTTTCTTATCAAAAAGCCAACAGCTACAGTAGAAAAGCTTAACTTGGTATTTTCATATAAAGCCAGGATTCTCAAATGGGAATGAATGCTCTCTGCTTGGTAGTTTTCTGGTAGAAACAAATGAAAAAGGTTTTTAGAGGAAAGCACCCCAGTTTAGAGTTGTTTGATTCCCAGAGATGAAAATCACTTAAATATAAGCCCACGACAGGAAAAACAAAAAACAAAAACCAAGAAACTCCAACACAGAGGAAAACCAGCTATAAGTGACCATGCGCTGAAACAAAGACCAAGAGTCTTAATGACTTCAGATAGAATTTGGTAAGTATACAATATAAAATAAAAGTATACACAAAGTGTATATAATGTTTAAGGAAATAAAAGAGCATAAAAATGAGTAAATTTCCAAGAGTCCTTAAAAATCCCTTAAAAATTTTTGGTAAAACAGGGGCGTCTGGGTGGCGCAGTCGTTAAGCATCTGCCTTCAGCTCAGAGCGTGATCCCAGCATTCTGGGATCGAGCCCCGCATCAGGCTCCTCTGCTGGGAGCCTGCTTCTTCCTCTCCCACTCCCCGTTTGTGTTCCCTCTCTTGCTGGCTGTCTCTCTCTGTCAAATAAATAAAATCTTTAAATAAATAAATAAATAAATAAATAAATAAATAAAATAAAAAATAAATATTTTTGGTAAAACAAAAACAAAAAACACCCAAAATTTACAGATAAAAATATTATTGCAATTAGAAACAGATACCAATGGATAAATGACTAGTAAACGGAAATGTAGATCTGGATAAATTATTAAGAAAGTTTTCCAGAGAGACAAAAAGAAAACATGAGAGTGGTTAAGAGTCATGGGAGACAGAATGAGAATCATAAAGAGAAGAGAGAGAATGAAGAAGTGGTAATAATCAAAGAGTTAGCAGCTTGGAATTTCCTGAACTGAAAAAAGAGATGCATCTACAAAGGAAGCAAAAATCGTAGCAAGCTGTGTAAATAAGAAACATCCACATCTAGACTTAGTACAGGGACGCTGCAGATTATCAGAAACAAACAGAAAAATCTCAGTAGCAGCAAGTGAGAAAAAAACACCCGGAAAGGAATGACAATTTTACTGACAGCAGACTTTGCATCAGCAATAATGGATATACCATAAAAGTAGGTGCGGGGGGAGTGTGTGGGGGTGTGTGTATACACACTCAAAATAACTATACACATAGAATTGTGTACCTTACAAATTATCTTTTGAAAAAATGAGAGCTTGTAGGATAAACAAAAGCACATTTATCATTAGCAAATCTTCATCGAAGGGACCTCTAAAGAACATTCTCTTCTCTTCAAGGAGAATAAAAATAAGCCCAGGAGGAGTGGTTGCACTGTAAGATAAAAAGGTAAACAAAGCTTATTAAACTCATAGACAACTTTAAAAAGTATGTTTTCTGTCTTTATAAATTAATTTAAAAATAAGAATTAATTTATAGAGTTCGAAAGACATAGTATTAAAATATCAGGCAGTACCAGCATGAAAGTCATGGGGCAGGTCACAGTAAAAATGTTCTAAGTTCTTCATATTACTCAGGATAAGACATTCTTAAATTGATACTTCATTAAGTTAGCTTGCATGGGAAAATTTCAAGAGTGACTTTAAAATTACAGAAATAGCATGCATAACTTTTAAACTCATAAAAGAGAAAATGTAATAATAAACATCAACATTTTATTAACATAAATAATACATTTACAATAAAACATTTAACATTTATTAACATAAATAATACACATTTAACAAATACATTAACTCTCAATTACAAGAAATAAGAATAAGAAGAGGCAAGATGGCAGAAACAATCTAAAGTTATCACAGTTATAATAAATACAAATATGTTAAATATGTTTATTAAATGACAGAGTTTGTCACATTGATTAAAAATAAAATCCATTGATATTTTATAAGAAATACAACCAAGGTTTAAAGATAGAGAAAGGCTGAAATTGAAACCATGAAAAATAGTAGGCAAATGCTAACCACAATACAAGTAGAAGAACAGTATTAGTGTCAAACAAAATTGACTTTAAGATAAAATAATAAACCTTATTTGGGAGTAAAAAGATTACTTCCAATAACAATTTTAATTTAGCAAGAATTATAACTATCCCATGCTTGAGTTGATCTAACAAAGTAGCCTTGAAAAATGAAAAGGAATTATTGATAGTCTAAGGAGAATTGGACAAAATCCCCACTGTAGTGGAAGATTTTAACATACCTCCCTCAATTATTGATCAAGTCAAGTAGACAATACATTAGTAAAGATGGAGAATAATTGAGCTCTATCATGAGTGAACATGATTAAATGAACATCTATAGAACTCACTCTAAAAAGACACTACATATTATATTCAAATACATGTGGGATCTTTATAAATGTTACCATATATTAAGACATCAATAAGTCACAAAAAATTTCAAAAAATTGATATTATATAGATAGAGGCAATTAAATTAGAGGTCAATAACAAAATAAATGAAAATCTGTACATTTTGGGAAATTAAAAACATATCATTTTTCTAAATTACTCAAGGTCAAAGCAAACACAATTACAATGTAATATTCACTTATAACTCAGTGATATTGATAACATTACATATCAAAACATATGAAATGCAGTTTGAAACAGACTATAAAGGTCATTTATAATCTCAGATAATTATATTTTTAAAAAGTCTAAAAATTAATGAGTTATATATTCTATTTAATAAACTAAACCAGTTACTCTCAAACATTCAAGTTTCAGGGCTGTAACACTCTTAAAAATTACCAAGGGCTTGGGCAGCTGGGTGGCTCAGTTGGTTAAGTGTCTGCCTTCAGTTCAGGTCATGATCCCAGAGTCCTGGGATGGAGCCCCCTGTCAGGCTCCCTGCTTCTCCCTCTCTCTGCCCCAACCCTCCCTCCCCCCACAATGCCTGCTCATATGTTCTCTCTCTCTCTCTCCCCTCAAATAAATAAAGAAAATCTTTTTAAAAAATCATCAAGGGGCTCCAAAGAGCTTGGACTTATGTGATTATAACAGTTAATATTTACAGAATTAGAGATTAAATGAGACATATATTAAGTCATTTAAAAGTAATAATAAATCCATCATATATTAACATTATATTTTAATAAAAATATTTTCCTAAACTTAAGTATTTAGTGAGAAGTATGGCATTGTTTTATATTGCAAATCTCTTTAATGTCTGACTTCACAGAAGAAACCTAGATTCTCGTATCTGCTTCTGCATTCAATCTGCTATAATATATTAGTTTGGCTGACGTATGTAGAGACTATCTGGCCTCACACAGACATGTATTGGGAAAAGGAGAGCATTTTAAACAGCCTTTTTATATAATTGTGAAAATTTTTCTTTGATACTATGCCAAATCTCCACTAGTGGTAATCTTTTAAAGGTTAGTTGCAATGTGGAATCTGAAACCACATCAATGAATCTTTCATGGTCCGTTACGCTAAGATCTGTTGGTATGTCTTGCACTTTAAATGAATCTTTTACCCATGCGTAATTTTGTAATAACATGTATTGATAATCTGGAAAATATTGGTATGCTGAGCTACAAAGATCTTCTGAATGTTGACATATTTCATTATATGAAAAAAATACACTTATTAATAGCACCACTGATTTCATTGGAACAGCCTGTAAGTATTGGGAAGCTGTCAAGCTCACAGTGACGGGTAACAATATTAAATTCTAATTTTACCCGAAGGCTCAAATTTTAACACTGGTAATACATACCTTCAGTTGTTTTCAGGCTCATTTCATTCATTTTTGAGAATATGTCTGCTAAATACTAAAAGCCGAGTACCCATAGTCTGTCTAGCTCTTTCAAGTGAAAATGGTGTTCCATGATGAGAATGGCTAGTTGAGCTTGCAACTCCAACAATCACATAGTGCTTTTCCTTGAGACAATTAGCATATTTACAATGCAGCAGGAGTGTTTTATGTATAAATCTCAATTCAACAGAGTATTAAAAAGACATGTGATCAAGGATCAAGATTTAATAAAATTAATAATTTTTACTGTTTCATTAAAGTCATTCTTAAGTGAAATTGGCATTGATTTTTATAGCGAGGATGCATTGGTGAGTAATACAATGGCCACTGCCTTGATTTGTGTTAAGGTGCCAGCAATTTTATCCACCTTGCCTTTTACACTGCTAGTTCAAGGTAACATAGTTAAAAAGTCAAATAACATCCTAGTGTTACCATGAAAATAGTTTTGAGCTTACCTCTTGAAAATTTCCCAGGCACCCCTCGAGAAGTCTATAGAACACATACTGAAAACCAAAAAGTTAGGCCAAGACTTAATGAACTACGGTCTATGGGCCAAATCTTGTCCCTGTTTTTATAAATAAAGTTTTACTGGAACCCAGTCATGCTTGAGCATGCACCTGTTGCCTAGGGCTGCTTTCACGCCACAGAGGCATGAATTGAACAATTGCAACAGAGGATGTATAGCTCACAAAGCCTAAAATACTATCTAGCCCTTTATAGAAATGTTTGCCAACCTTAGAATTAGGCTATAACAATACCCTAAATCCTACAAAAGTATTTGAGAGATATAATGAAGATCAGAAGTTAATGTGAAATGAAAATGATAATATAAAGGATGAACAAAGACAAATGCTAATTCTTTGAAAGGACTAATGAAATACAAAAAATCCCTGGCAAGATTGATTTTAAAAAGTGAAAAAGAATACTTATATCAATACTAATAATGATAAAGGGAAGGCTGAGATATGACGGAGATTTAAAACATAAGGGATACATTTGAATAATTTTATGGTACTAATTTAAAACTATGAATAGAATAAATATCAAGAAAAATCTGTAATGCAAAATCTGACAAAAGAAAAAATAGAGCCCACAGGTGGTTTTGCAGACAAGTTCTGCAAAATATTCAAAGAACAGATTCTTCCAAATTTAAATTTTTTTTACAAAATAGAAAGAAGGGACTATTCTCCAATTTTTTGTATATAAAGCTAGTATTACCAAAATTAAAAAAAAAAGACAAGGGTAAAAGAATAAAGGAAAATTACAGTCTCATTCCACTCATAATTATGAGTTTGACAATCCTAAACAAATTATTAGAAAACTGCTTATAGTACTTTATGAGAAAGAATAACTCATCCTGAGTTATTATAACCAAGTTTAGTTTATCCCAGAAATGCAAGGAAGATTTGGGTTTAGGAGTTTGATCAACATAATTACTTCAATAATAGATTAAAGAATAAAAACCAGTATGAATTTTTTCAATAGATACAGGAAAAGCATTTGATAAAATTTAATAGGCATTTATGATTTAAAATCCAAGCAAAATTCTTAGCAACCTAGGAGTGAAGGGAACTTCCTTTTTAGAAAAATCTATAATAAACGTCAACTGTTAATCGTCAAAAGTTAGAAGCATATGCTTTAATATTGGGCAGTAGACAAAGGTTTTGCCAAGTCTAGTCAACATTCTACTGGAGGGTCTAGCCAGTAGAATAATCAAAAAGAAATGTTTTAATAAAATTAAATTAAAATTGGAAAAGAACAAAGAGAACTGCCATTATTCTCAAATTACATTATTTTCTATGGAAAAAATGCAAAGTAATCTATAGAGATATTTGCAATTGATATAAAAAAAATTCACTCAGATGGGTAGATATACAACCAATATATAAAAATAAGTTACATTATCTATACATGGGCAACAAAACAGAAGACATACTTAAAGTATGTCAATATGCCATTTATAATTTTAACAAAGTATAAAATACCCAGCAATAAGTATAACAAAAAGTCTAAGACTTGTTTGGGAAAAAGTTTAAACTTCAGTGAAATACACAGAAGATCTAATAAATGGAGAGGTAAACCGTGACTTTAGATAGGAAATCTTAATATTTTGATAATTTCAGTTAGTCCCAATTTTAACTATAGTTTACTGCATTTTAAAAAAAATCCAAAAGGAACTTGATACGGTGATTTTAAAATTTACAAGTAAGAATAAAGACCCAAGAATTGTCAAGACCCTTCTGGAGAAGAAAAAAAAACCCACACGAAAATAAAACCGAAAAGTAAAAGGTTTTGCTCTTCTATATATCAAGATACACGGTAAATATATAGTATCTCAGTCAGTGTGTTCGCACAGGGAGAATCCAAGCGAGCCGTGCAACAGAAAAGGGAAGTCCGAGACACAGCCACACTTACACGGAAGCCTGGCAGAGTTTGCCAGAAACGGTCACCGAGACGCGTGGTAGAGCAGCTCAGCTGAGACGTGCGGGTCACGCGGGTACATGGTGCTTAGACTGTGATCCATATGGACAAAGAATGGAATGAATCTCTACCTCACTTGTTCACAAAAACAAGTTCCAGACAGATTAAAACTAAACAAGTAAAGACAAAACTTTAAACGTCTTAGAAGAGCCTGTAACACAATTTTGTTGCTGTAAAAACAAACACTATGAGCTTACTATTATTCATCAAAAAGCACTATAAGAAAAGGGTAAAGACGACTAGAAGATATTGTAATACATATACTGGGGACGGAACTGTGTCCTCCCTCCAGATTCATATGTTGAAGCCCTAGCTATCCCTGCCCCACTGTGATAGTTTTTGAAGATGGGTCTTTGGAAGGTACTTGGGGTTAGATGAGGTTATGAGGGTGGGGACCTCATGGTGGGATTAGTGCTTTTATAAGGAGAGATACCAGAATTTGCATGTGTGTGCTCTCTTTTTCTCTCCCTGCCACATGAGGACACAGCGAAAAGGTGTGTGTCTGTAAGCCAGGAAGAGAGCTCTCACCAGAAACTGACCATGCTGGCACCCCGATCTCAGACTTCCAGCCTCCAGAACTGTGACAATCTTCTGTTGTTTGAGCCAGTCTACAAATTTTTTTTTATGATAGCCCATGCTGATTAAGACAACATATAACCAACAAAATATCCTGAATATATAAAAAATTCTTTCAAGTCAGTAAGAAAAAGAAAGTTCACCAAATTAAAAATGGGTAAAATATTCGAACAGACCTATCACAAAGAAGAAATACAAAAAGCAAACATGATCTATAAAAATGCCCCAAATCATTAGTAATACAAATTAAGATCATGATAGAATTTGTATCCAGGAAACTCGCAAAAATTCAGGCTGATATCAACTATTAGTGAGGATGTGACACACATGGACATACTTTGCTGTTCGGACTAAAAATTGGCGTGATGAGTTTGGGAGACCACATTGTGAAATCCAATATTCTCATACCCTAAGACCTGGCAATTCCTTACCTTGACCAAGTTGCCCAACAACAGAGAAGTTGCCGTGGCGCCGGCGCGGTCGTTGAGTGGAGCCAGAGTAGCTGCAGGAGCGGCAGGCGAGGTCAGCGAGCCTGGTCTGACAGTGCTGTGATGTCAAGAGACTGGGAAGCACTGTCCGAGAGAACTTCTGGCACATGTGTATCAGGACATATTTAAATGACATTCAGGGTGGCTCCGTGGGAAGAGGATGATTAAAGAAATTGTGGTATAGTCACAGAATAGAATATTCCATAGCTTTGGAAACAGATGAACTCTAGCTCAGTGCATGAATCGTCACAGACACTTGAGTGTTTGCAACAAAATCAAGTTGCAAGAAGCTGCATTATACCAGTCCCATTTTTATAGAAGTCATTGCAACTCCAGGCAAAACATGAAATTCAGGACAATATTCTGAGATTGTCTTACAAGATTAAAATACACATTTATTGGGCATTTACTATGTGGAAGGCATCATGTTATCTTACAGGATTCCAGAAATACTAAAACAGTATCTGCCCTCAAAAAATACCTACCGTGGGAGCCAAGAAACATACCTGTAAAAGGTTTTCAAGTCATAAACTTTCTTTAGAAGTGGCCATTCCCTCTGATGCAAGCACGGTGAGGAACAGAAATGTACCTTCTCCCCGGATTAATGGACCCCGGCGGGGGGGGGGGCCTGTGCAGGTCTTCAAACAGTGAACATTTCCTTCCCTCTCTTTGACAAACTACACGTTTGCTCTAGACTCCTGTAAGCAGTTGGAAAGCAAAGAATGAAACTATATTTGATTAAAAATAACAGTATAATTGCTGATAATAATCATGATACTAAGAACAGTAACGAGAAAAGAACCCACCCGTGAGTTATTTCCATTCACATATGGATTTAAACTAAAAATCATCTCAGAAGCGAAGCATTGACTAATGTATTTTGGATATTCTTTAGAAAGAGTGGCGAACTGTTAATCTAACCATCTAGACACAGATCTGGGAAGATGCATGTGGGAAGTAAAAAATAAATATATAAAAACTGAGCTTAAGTCTTTTTTTTTTTTTTCTTCTAACTGATGTTTTGCCAGTATGTTATGGGCTTCATCCGAGAATGCAAACACAAACTTTTGTTTGGACATCAAAGCATTTTTCAATTCGTGCTTAGGTAATGAAATAGACGTGTAAAGTCACAGACCCAGGGACTGCTGTGTAGCTGCTTGTTGTAGCACGACATTAAAAAAGAAAAAACAAGATAGTTATGTAGATTTAACTTTAATTCCTAAAAAAAAAACAAAATTGGAAAGTCATCAAGAGATTGATTCGCGAATGAGAAGATACTAGCTAGCACGCAGTGTGGCTTATTCAGAGTGAATTCCACCGGATTAATCTGATCTCTTTAGACAGAGTGACATACCCGACAGATGATGGGCCACGGGTGTTGGAGAAGACAGAGCAAGGAAAAAAATATATAAGGAGATGTCAATGCCTAGGTACATTTAAAACTAGCTTCACGTTAGTTTATTCTAGACGTATGAACACATACTACTCTTCAAAACAATTCTCTCTTCAGTACCCTTTGAGGCTCAATTGCCTCATCTATTAAATGAGAAGTGGATTAGATAAGTGTTTTTCAAACTGCATGTCATGGCCTTTGTGAGGGTCCTGAAATTAACCTAGTAGGCAACAACCAGCAATTTTAAAAAACAGGAGGTAGAATAGATTAGAACGGAGACCATCAGACCTAATTGCATGTGTAAAGATAAGTCCTCTTGTATACCTTCTGTTTCGGCTGTGTACTGTGTGTGTGTTTAGTGAGATATACTATAAAATGTATTTCTTATTGTGCGTTGCAGTCACAAATGCTCCAAAGCCACTGGACTTCATGGTTTCTAAGATCCCATGTGAATTTGTTTCTCCCCTCAACAAGTATTTATGGCACATCCCATATGCTTGTAGTCCCTTCTGGCACTAGCATTTCAGATTCCTAAGAAAGGTCCCAGGGCACCCAATTAACAACAACATACAAATGTTGAAATTATCAGTATGATGTATCAGAATTCTACCATGCCTGTTCTCAACACTAAAGCACAGCTGAATGACATCACACAGACATCTAATCTATGCAGGTTCAACTATAAGTGTTCAGCAAACAGTAAATTCAAAACGTATTTACTTCAAGTACTTTGGCTCCTAAATGCAAATCGAAAAATTCATTCAGTGCTCTTCTGAAAACAACAGCGAGACAACAAAAAACAGTAATCTTTTCCAACACTGTGAGGGAAACTATTTAGAACTTTCAATTAAGGGTTGGCACATAGGGTGCCTGGGTGGCTTAGTTGGTGAGGTGCCTGACTCTTGACTTCAGCTCAGGTCATGCTCTTGGCTCAGGTCATGATCTCAGGGTCATGAGACCCAACCCAGAGGCGGCTCCGAGCTGGGCGTGGAGCCTGCTTGAGATTCTCTCTGCCTCTGCCCCTCCCCCCACTCATGCTCACACTCTCTCTCTTAAAAAAAAAAAAAAAAGTTGGCATGTAAACCCCAACCCTAAATAAGAGAAAATAGAAATATTACAGTTATGCATAATAGACACTAGATATGCAGCCCTCTGTGAGCTTCAACCACATTGGAAGTCTGTTGTAAAAGAGAAGCTTAGATGGCTGTCCTTCTTACCTCCCTTCTGAAGAGCAGAGATCAGCTTTCTTCTTTTTGTCCTCCTCGTCCTTTTCTTCCTTCTCCCTCCTTCCCCATTTTCTCCACCTGTCCCCATCCTTCTTCTTTTTGATCACAATTAAACCTTAACCATTTGTATGTAACATTAATATATACGAGTTACTAAGTCATTAATAAGAACACAGTAAGTGACATAAACTTCGTTATTGTTATCTCAGAAGTGAGGGCTTAGAGAAGGTAAGAATTTGCCAAAACAACAGAGCAAGAGACGGACAGAACTCTCTGACAGGTAAAGCTCTGGGATCAAAAAAAATGCCAATGACTATGACTTGAATCTATTTTTTAATTAATTAATTATTTTCCTTATTTATTTTTGGGAGAGAGAGAAAGCATGTGCATGAGAAGGGGAGGGGCAGAGGGAGAGGGAGAGAGAATCTCAAGCCGAATCCATGCTCAGCACGGTCCCTGACATGGGGCTTATCTCACGATCCTGAGATCATGACCTGGGCCAAAATCAAGAGTCGGGCACTTAGCCGACTGAGCCATCCAGGCGCCCCTTGAATCTATTTTAAGAAAGGAATCTTCTGGTTCTTTTCCTTCTTCCTTGTCCCTTCCTCCTTCACGTTACTATTATTGTTGTTGTTATCGATGTTATTATTATCATTAATCTGAGAATATTGATTGTTTCTTAACTTGGCCAATAGAATTTGATGTTATGTATTATGTTCTAGACACATTCCCCAAGACCTAAGGGGACATTTGTTCCGTTTGGGCGCATTTTCTCTTTTTTCAGAGATTCAGTATTTGTGAGAATTCCTTAATGGAAGAACCATCCTACACTATTTGAATCTTACGAGCATGAGCTCTACATGCTGTCCATGCCCAGCAAGACTTGGAAATACGAGAGGAAGACTGGAGCAAAAGACCATCATCAAGCAACACGGAAGATTCATCCTGAATGACGTGAGAAAAAACAGGTTTCCACGCAAATCAAAAAATAACAAAGCAAAGCCCTAAGGATGAAATAATTCCTCAATCAAAAATCACAGTGGCTGAAATACGAACTGACACCTGGATTTGCAGAACAGAAATATGACACCAAGAAAGATTTAGAGTCCCCTTTCAATTAATAAATCTTGGCTACTGTTGCTAACACTCAGAGTTTTGTTTTCGAAATGAGGTTTAAAGCCATATTTTGTAAAAATGCAAAATGACAGATACTTACACTTGTCCACCTCCTCCGAGCACTTTCCCTGGGATCTGCTCTGACTTGGTCTTTTCAACCGTGCACTCGCCACACGTACATTCCACCCAGGACCACTGGCCGGGGCGAGTCCACAGTGGTCAACAGAGCAGAAGCTGCTCACCTCACGCTCTTCAGGCTGAAAAAGTACCCTTTCGTTAGAGAACACTCCCTCTGGACGGTCCATCAATTAGGCAGAAAATTACAACAAATAAAACCTGCACATGCCTTGCAATGACTAAAAGTTAGGAAAAAACAGAGG